>NW_027650074.1:0-182265 GCF_965287045.1 Carcharhinus amblyrhynchos | reverse complement strand
TGGCAGCTGCTCAAAAACCGCCAGCCGCTCGGTTCTGGCGGCAGGGGCATACACATTAATCAGCCTGAGAGGGCAGTTTTTGTACGTGACGTCTGCTACGAGAAGGCGTCCCCCCACCACCTCCCTAACTTCGGAGATGGTGAAGCCACCTCCCCGCAGCAGGATGCCGAGGCCCGAGGAACGGCAGTCGTTCCCACCTGACCAGATGGATGGTCCGTGGGACCACGCACTCGACCAGCGCCTGTAGCTGCTGAGGTGAGGGATCCCACACTCCTGCAGGAACAGCAGGTCGGCTTTGACGTTGGCCAGGTAGGATAACGTGGACGCACATCTCAACCCGTCTTTGACACTGCGTACATTTACCGAGGCAAACTTAAAAGACATTTTTAAAGTACAAAAAGATTTGGCAGTTCTTACATGTCCGTCAGTCAGCATGCACCCGGTTCCGCATTCCTGTGGTGCTGACGAAGTTCTGCAGGGCGGCAGGGCTGATATATCCGTCCGAAACTGCCTCAAATCCTCGTCGGCGACTGGGTGACATCGTCGGACTCATGTGGCCGTCTGGATGGTCTGCTGCTGCTGCGATGGCCTCGGTTCTCCCCGTCACCTGTGGATTCTTCGTCGCTTTTGAAAAGAGCCTCTTGAGGTTCTGTCGTCGTCTGGCAGCTTTTCTCTCGTCACCGTTGAGGGGTCTCGCTGCCACAGATTTCCTTTTCCGTATCTTTCTGCTGGATTTGACTTTCAGCCAGGGGCTTTCGAGCTCCGAGCTCTCCTGTTCCATGGCTTCGGCGCCCTCTGCTGGTGGTGCTGACGATGCGTCCTCCTGCTGCACTGGGGGGTCCGCTCGTCCTTCCGAAACCTTTTCCGGGCCTGCTTCTGGACCGGTCGTCTGTCCCTCTGAGGTGGCACGGACGCTTGCCTTCTTCACTCCGCCTCCGGTGATCTGGGCGTAAGTGGCCTTTCGCTTGGGGCAGGCTCTGTAGACGTGGCCAGCCTCCCCACACAGGTTGCAACATTTGCTGTCGCTGCAGTCCTTTGTCGCGTGCCCCTCCTTCAAGCAGTTTCTGCAGAAGGTGGTGCTGCAGCTCGCGGCAAAATGGCCGGTTTTGCCGCAGATTCGGCACACTCGAGGCTGTCCCGCGTAGTACAGGAAGCCTCGATTCCCCCCGATGGCAAAATTGGAGGGCGGGTGCAGGAGGTCTCCGTTGGGGTCAGTCCTGAGAGTTACTCTCACCTGTCTCTTACAGGTCCAGATTCCGTACTTGTCCATCACATCCGCGCTCTCACCCTTCACCTCCACGTACCTGGAGAGGAACGTGAGCACAATAGCCGCAGGGACGTAGGGGTTATACATTTGGAACGTGATAACCCGGTTCCTCTGGGACGGCACGGTGAACAGGGGCTCCGCCGTCAGGATGGAGAGGGGCCCCTCTTTGCCTTTCTCCTTGAGTGCTGTCAGGAACTTGAGGCATCCTGACAGGCTCCTGAAGCTGACGTCCACGTAGGGCTGGTTGCTGTATTCAGCCACACCGTAGACGTCTGCTGCCTGGAATCCGCAGCACTCAAACAGTACCTTCTTCACGACGAAGTCTCGGCCCACGGGCAAGTCTCCTCCTGAAGCCTTCACCCGGATGGTGTTGGGCAGTCCTTGGCCTGTAGCTTTCGATGTAGCTGCAGCCATAGTTCAGCGACACTGAGTCGTACAGTACCGGCGTTAGGTCCAAGCCAGAGGCTTGAAACCAGCATTAAGGTCCACCAATAGCAGCAGAGCTCAAGTGTTGCAGACGGTCTTCTCCCGATCGTCTGACGCCAGCTTCCACGACGCCCATGGAGATCCGATAGCTCTTTGCGAAATTCGAGCCTCAGGCTAAGATCGCTTGTAGACAGTGAGAACGGCTCTCAGTCCGAGGCCAGTCAGTTTGTATGGAGTACACCCGAGCAACTGACCCAATCCTGAAGGGGTGGACGCTCAACCGGCTTAGTTGGCACCGTTAGGTTTCCACCGGTGGCAATCCCCTTCGAGGAGACACCTCAAAACTGATAAGAACAGATACTACACTTGATCTTAGCCAAAAGGCCGAGAAGCGATAGCCCGTCAATTCCCCGCTGGCCCCCCTCCCTTCCTCAGCCACTGGCTTTCACGCGCCGCTTGCTGGCCACAGAAAAACCGTCAGCCTGCCTGAGTGCTGCAGTAGCGTCGCAGCGCAGCAGGGGGCTCAGCGTGTGCGTCCTTTACTCTGCCGTCGACACCTGCGGTGCCAGTAGGCAGGTGCTGCCACATGTTCTGTTTTTGATGCTCTTGTGAGTCAGTGCACCGTTCCTGGAGAGAGTGCAAGACCAGGTCGATGCGTGGCGTGGTAGGAGCGAGCCCCTTTCCCCAGCGCCCTGTTCCAAAAATCAGGTTAATATTTGGTCCCCAGATCGGGGAACTATCAGATATTAAACTGATAAGAACAGATACTACACTTGATCTTAGCCAAAAGGCCGAGAAGCGATAGCCCGTCAATTCCCCGCTGGCCCCCCTCCCTTCCTCAGCCACTGGCTTTCACGCGCCGCTTGCTGGCCACAGAAAAACCGTCAGCCTGCCTGAGTGCTGCAGTAGCGTCGCAGCGCAGCAGGGGGCTCAGCGTGTGCGTCCTTTACTCTGCCGTCGACACCTGCGGTGCCAGTAGGCAGGTGCTGCCACATGTTCTGTTTTTGATGCTCTTGTGAGTCAGTGCACCGTTCCTGGAGAGAGTGCAAGACCAGGTCGATGCGTGGCGTGGTAGGAGCGAGCCCCTTTCCCCAGCGCCCTGTTCCAAAAATCAGGTTAATATTTGGTCCCCAGATCGGGGAACTATCAGATATTAAACTGATAAGAACAGATACTACACTTGATCTTAGCCAAAAGGCCGAGAAGCGATAGCCCGTCAATTCCCCGCTGGCCCCCCTCCCTTCCTCAGCCACTGGCTTTCACGCGCCGCTTGCTGGCCACAGAAAAACCGTCAGCCTGCCTGAGTGCTGCAGTAGCGTCGCAGCGCAGCAGGGGGCTCAGCGTGTGCGTCCTTTACTCTGCCGTCGACACCTGCGGTGCCAGTAGGCAGGTGCTGCCACATGTTCTGTTTTTGATGCTCTTGTGAGTCAGTGCACCGTTCCTGGAGAGAGTGCAAGACCAGGTCGATGCGTGGCGTGGTAGGAGCGAGCCCCTTTCCCCAGCGCCCTGTTCCAAAAATCAGGTTAATATTTGGTCCCCAGATCGGGGAACTATCAGATATTAAACTGATAAGAACAGATACTACACTTGATCTTAGCCAAAAGGCCGAGAAGCGATAGCCCGTCAATTCCCCGCTGGCCCCCCTCCCTTCCTCAGCCACTGGCTTTCACGCGCCGCTTGCTGGCCACAGAAAAACCGTCAGCCTGCCTGAGTGCTGCAGTAGCGTCGCAGCGCAGCAGGGGGCTCAGCGTGTGCGTCCTTTACTCTGCCGTCGACACCTGCGGTGCCAGTAGGCAGGTGCTGCCACATGTTCTGTTTTTGATGCTCTTGTGAGTCAGTGCACCGTTCCTGGAGAGAGTGCAAGACCAGGTCGATGCGTGGCGTGGTAGGAGCGAGCCCCTTTCCCCAGCGCCCTGTTCCAAAAATCAGGTTAATATTTGGTCCCCAGATCGGGGAACTATCAGATATTAAACTGATAAGAACAGATACTACACTTGATCTTAGCCAAAAGGCCGAGAAGCGATAGCCCGTCAATTCCCCGCTGGCCCCCCTCCCTTCCTCAGCCACTGGCTTTCACGCGCCGCTTGCTGGCCACAGAAAAACCGTCAGCCTGCCTGAGTGCTGCAGTAGCGTCGCAGCGCAGCAGGGGGCTCAGCGTGTGCGTCCTTTACTCTGCCGTCGACACCTGCGGTGCCAGTAGGCAGGTGCTGCCACATGTTCTGTTTTTGATGCTCTTGTGAGTCAGTGCACCGTTCCTGGAGAGAGTGCAAGACCAGGTCGATGCGTGGCGTGGTAGGAGCGAGCCCCTTTCCCCAGCGCCCTGTTCCAAAAATCAGGTTAATATTTGGTCCCCAGATCGGGGAACTATCAGATATTAAACTGATAAGAACAGATACTACACTTGATCTTAGCCAAAAGGCCGAGAAGCGATAGCCCGTCAATTCCCCGCTGGCCCCCCTCCCTTCCTCAGCCACTGGCTTTCACGCGCCGCTTGCTGGCCACAGAAAAACCGTCAGCCTGCCTGAGTGCTGCAGTAGCGTCGCAGCGCAGCAGGGGGCTCAGCGTGTGCGTCCTTTACTCTGCCGTCGACACCTGCGGTGCCAGTAGGCAGGTGCTGCCACATGTTCTGTTTTTGATGCTCTTGTGAGTCAGTGCACCGTTCCTGGAGAGAGTGCAAGACCAGGTCGATGCGTGGCGTGGTAGGAGCGAGCCCCTTTCCCCAGCGCCCTGTTCCAAAAATCAGGTTAATATTTGGTCCCCAGATCGGGGAACTATCAGTTATTAAACTGACAAGAACAGATACTACACTTGATCTTAGCCAAAAGGCCGAGAAGCGATAGCCCGTCAATTCCCAGCTGGCCCCTCTCCCTTCCTCAGCCACTGGCTTTCACGCGCCGCTTGCTGGCCACAGAAAAACCGTCAGCCTGCCTGAGTGCTGCAGTAGCGTCGCAGCGCAGCAGGGGGCTCAGCGTGTGCGTCCTTTACTCTGCCGTCGACACCTGCGGTGCCAGTAGGCAGGTGCTGCCACATGTTCTGTTTTTGATGCTCTTGTGAGTCAGTGCACCGTTCCTGGAGAGAGTGCAAGACCAGGTCGATGCGTGGCGTGGTAGGAGCGAGCCCCTTTCCCCAGCGCCCTGTTCCAAAAATCAGGTTAATATTTGGTCCCCAGATCGGGGAACTATCAGATATTAAACTGATAAGAACAGATACTACACTTGATCTTAGCCAAAAGGCCGAGAAGCGATAGCCCGTCAATTCCCAGCTGGCCCCCCTCCCTTCCTCAGCCACTGGCTTTCACGCGCCGCTTGCTGGCCACAGAAAAACCGTCAGCCTGCCTGAGTGCTGCAGTAGCGTCGCAGCGCAGCAGGGGGCTCAGCGTGTGCGTCCTTTACTCTGCCGTCGACACCTGCGGTGCCAGTAGGCAGGTGCTGCCACATGTTCTGTTTTTGATGCTCTTGTGAGTCAGTGCACCGTTCCTGGAGAGAGTGCAAGACCAGGTCGATGCGTGGCGTGGTAGGAGCGAGCCCCTTTCCCCAGCGCCCTGTTCCAAAAATCAGGTTAATATTTGGTCCCCAGATCGGGGAACTATCAGATATTAAACTGATAAGAACAGATACTACACTTGATCTTAGCCAAAAGGCCGAGAAGCGATAGCCCGTCAATTCCCCGCTGGCCCCCTTCCCTTCCTCAGCCACTGGCTTTCACGCGCCGCTTGCTGGCCACAGAAAAACCGTCAGCCTGCCTGAGTGCTGCAGTAGCGTCGCAGCGCAGCAGGGGGCTCAGCGTGTGCGTCCTTTACTCTGCCGTCGACACCTGCGGTGCCAGTAGGCAGGTGCTGCCACATGTTCTGTTTTTGATGCTCTTGTGAGTCAGTGCACCGTTCCTGGAGAGAGTGCAAGACCAGGTCGATGCGTGGCGTGGTAGGAGCGAGCCCCTTTCCCCAGCGCCCTGTTCCAAAAATCAGGTTAATATTTGGTCCCCAGATCGGGGAACTATCAGATATTAAACTGATAAGAACAGATACTACACTTGATCTTAGCCAAAAGGCCGAGAAGCGATAGCCCGTCAATTCCCCGCTGGCCCCCCTCCCTTCCTCAGCCACTGGCTTTCACGCGCCGCTTGCTGGCCACAGAAAAACCGTCAGCCTGCCTGAGTGCTGCAGTAGCGTCGCAGCGCAGCAGGGGGCTCAGCGTGTGCGTCCTTTACTCTGCCGTCGACACCTGCGGTGCCAGTAGGCAGGTGCTGCCACATGTTCTGTTTTTGATGCTCTTGTGAGTCAGTGCACCGTTCCTGGAGAGAGTGCAAGACCAGGTCGATGCGTGGCGTGGTAGGAGCGAGCCCCTTTCCCCAGCGCCCTGTTCCAAAAATCAGGTTAATATTTGGTCCCCAGATCGGGGAACTATCAGATATTAAACTGATAAGAACAGATACTACACTTGATCTTAGCCAAAAGGCCGAGAAGCGATAGCCCGTCAATTCCCCGCTGGCCCCCCTCCCTTCCTCAGCCACTGGCTTTCACGCGCCGCTTGCTGGCCACAGAAAAACCGTCAGCCTGCCTGAGTACTGCAGTAGCGTCGCAGCGCAGCAGGGGGCTCAGCGTGTGCGTCCTTTACTCTGCCGTCGACACCTGCGGTGCCAGTAGGCAGGTGCTGCCACATGTTCTGTTTTTGATGCTCTTGTGAGTCAGTGCACCGTTCCTGGAGAGAGTGCAAGACCAGGTCGATGCGTGGCGTGGTAGGAGCGAGCCCCTTTCCCCAGCGCCCTGTTCCAAAAATCAGGTTAATATTTGGTCCCCAGATCGGGGAACTATCAGATATTAAACTGATAAGAACAGATACTACACTTGATCTTAGCCAAAAGGCCGAGAAGCGATAGCCCGTCAATTCCCCGCTGGCCCCCCTCCCTTCCTCAGCCACTGGCTTTCACGCGCCGCTTGCTGGCCACAGAAAAACCGTCAGCCTGCCTGAGTGCTGCAGTAGCGTCGCAGCGCAGCAGGGGGCTCAGCGTGTGCGTCCTTTACTCTGCCGTCGACACCTGCGGTGCCAGTAGGCAGGTGCTGCCACATGTTCTGTTTTTGATGCTCTTGTGAGTCAGTGCACCGTTCCTGGAGAGAGTGCAAGACCAGGTCGATGCGTGGCGTGGTAGGAGCGAGCCCCTTTCCCCAGCGCCCTGTTCCAAAAATCAGGTTAATATTTGGTCCCCAGATCGGGGAACTATCAGATATTAAACTGATAAGAACAGATACTACACTTGATCTTAGCCAAAAGGCCGAGAAGCGATAGCCCGTCAATTCCCAGCTGGCCCCCCTCCCTTCCTCAGCCACTGGCTTTCACGCTCCGCTTGCTGGCCACAGAAAAACCGTCAGCCTGCCTGAGTGCTGCAGTAGCGTCGCAGCGCAGCAGGGGGCTCAGCGTGTGCGTCCTTTACTCTGCCGTCGACACCTGCGGTGCCAGTAGGCAGGTGCTGCCACATGTTCTGTTTTTGATGCTCTTGTGAGTCAGTGCACCGTTCCTGGAGAGAGTGCAAGACCAGGTCGATGCGTGGCGTGGTAGGAGCGAGCCCCTTTCCCCAGCGCCCTGTTCCAAAAATCAGGTTAATATTTGGTCCCCAGATCGGGGAACTATCAGATATTAAACTGATAAGAACAGATTTTTTTTTTTTTTTTCCAAAAATATACTTTATTCATAAAAATCTCAAGTAATCTGTTACAGTGTACAGGGCTTCGAGTAGGAAAACAATGCGGAATCAAAACATTTTTGCAGATCTGTCCAAACTACAGTGACTACATTTCAGTACTTAAAAAACTATGTCCATGTCTCAATATTTACATATTTGTACTAATTGCCATGATTACATTTCAATACTTAAAACTATATACATGCCTCAAAAGATTACTGTGTGCCGTTAGTGCTCAGATTGGCACACAGTTACGCAGGTCGAGGGTATTCTGCAGTTCCTGGGCCCTCGGTCTGCCTCCGTTAAAAGGCCTTACAGTGTGGCCTTTCCCCATTGTGCCTTTGCGGCGGCTGCCCCAAGCTTCAGCCCGTCCCTCAGCACGTAGTCCTGGACCTTGGAATGTGCCAGTCTGCAACACTCGGTCGAGGACAGTTCTTTCAGCTGGAAGATCAGCAAGTTTCGGGCGGACCAAAGTGCGTCCTTCACCGAGTTGATGACCTTCCAGCAGCAGTTGATATTTGTCTCGGTGTGCGTCCCCGGAAACAGCCCGTAGAGCACAGAGTCATGCGTCACCGAGCTGCTCGGGACGAACCTCGACAAATACCACTGCATCTCGCTCCAGACCTTCTTTGCAAAGGCACATTCCACAAGGAGGTGTGCGACCGTCTCGTCAGCCCCGCAGCCGCTTCGAGGGCAGCGTGCGGTGATGTTGAGACCTCGAGCGTGCATAAAGGATCTGACGGGGAGTGCCCTTCTCACCACCAGCCAAGCCAGATCTTGGTGCTTGTTTGTCAGTTCTGGTGATGAGGCGTTCTGCCAGATGACACTGACAGTCTGCTCAGGGAACCATCCGACAGGATCCGCCGTCTCCTTTTCTCTCAGGGCCCCAAGGACGTTACGCGCTGACCACTGCTTAATCGCCTTGTGGTCAAAGGTGTGTTTGCGGAAAAATTTCTCCACGAAGGACAGGTGCTGCGGGACGGTCCAACTACTCGGAGCGTTCCGCGGCAGTGTGGCCAGACCCATCCTTCGCAACACTCGGGACAGGTAGAACCTCAAAAAGTAGTGGCACTTGCTGTTGGTGTACCGAGGATCTACGCACAGCTTGATGCAGCCGCACACAAAGGTGGCCATCAGGATGAGGGCGGCGTTGGGAATGTCTTTCCCTCCGTTCTCTGGAGATTTGTGCATCGCCTCCCTCCGGACGCGATCCATCTTTGATCTCCAGATAAATTTGAAGATGGCCTGCGTCACTGCTGCAGCGCAGGATTTGGGGATAGGCCACACCTGCGCCACGTACAACAACACGGACAGCAACTCGCACCGGATCACCAGGTTTTTCCCTGTTATGGAGAGCGAGCGATTCTCCCACAAGCCCAGTTTCTGCCTGGCTTTCGCGATGCGCTCCTCCCAGTTTTTGATGCATGCCCCTGCCGCTCCGAACCATATCCCCAGCACCTTCAGGTACTCTGCCCTGACGGTGAAGGGGACAAAGGATTTGTCGGCCCAGTTCCCAAAGAACATGGCCTCGCTCTTTCCCTGGTTGACTTTGGCTCCCGAGGCCAGCTCGAACTGCTCGCAGACCTGGAGGAGCCTGCGGACAGACGAGGGGTCCGAGCAGAACACAGCCACGTCATCCATGTACAGGGAGGCTTTGACCTGCGTGCCTCCGCTGCCTGGGATTGTCACCCCTTTGATGCCTGGGTCGCTTCTGAGGGCCTGGGCAAAGGGTTCAATGCAACACACAAAAAGGACGGAGGAGAGAGGGCAGCCCTGTCTGACTCCAGACCTGATTTGGAAGCTATCTGTTTCCCACCCGTTGACTGAGACTGCGCTACTGATGTCTGTGTAGAGCAGCCGGATCCAATTGCGTATTCCCTCCCCAAAACCCATTTTGGAGAGCACATCCATCATGTAGCTGTGCGATATTCTGTCAAACGCCTTCTCCTGGTCGAGGCTGATGAGGCACGTATCCACCTGCCTGTCCTGCACGTAGGCGATCGTATCCCTGAGTAGCGCCAGGCTGTCAGAGATCTTCCTGCCGGGTACAGCACAGGTTTGATCAGGATGGATTACTGACCCCAGAGCAGACTTGACCCGGTTGGCGATGACCTTGGCCAGAATTTTGTAATCCACGTTCAATAGTGAAATGGGTCGCCAATTCCGAATTTCTTCCCTCTCCCCCTTCTGCTTGTAGATGAGGGTAATGATGCCTTTCCTCATGGATTCTGACATCCTGCCCTCCAGAAGCATACTCTCGTATACTTCCAGGAGGTCCGGGCCCGTCAAGTCCCACAACGCCGAGTAAAACTCCGCCGGTAAGCCGTCGCTTCCGGGAGTTTTACCCTTCTGCAAGGACTCGACGGCCTTGGTCAGCTCTTCCAGAGATACCGGTCTGTCCAGGCTGTCCCGCTCACCGTCGTCTAAGACCTGCGTGATAGACGACAGGAAAGACTGGGAGGCCGTGCTGTCTGTCGGCTTCAGGTCATACAGTCCGGCATAGAAGGATTTGCAGATCCTCAGAATGTCAGACTGCGATGACCCCACTGAGCCGTCCTCTTCCTTCAGGCTGCTGATCACAGAGGTTTCTCTGTGCACCTTCTGGAAGAAGAAGCGTGAGCACTTTTCGTCCTGCTCCACGGAGCGGACCCTGGACCGGAAAATGACCTTGGCGGCCTCCGAGGCAAAGAGCGAGGCTTGCTGGCTCTTCGCCTCCTGGAGCTCCTCCCTGACATCGACCCCCATCGACTGCAGTTGGAGCAGTTCCTGCATGCTTTTCTGGAGTCGGGACATGTCCCGCCGTCTCTCCCTGGCCTTCTGAACCCCTTTGCGGATGAAGAACCTTTTGATGTTGCCTTTGATGGTTTCCCACCAGAGCGATGGAGACTCAAAGAAGGGTTTGACGGTCCTCCAACCGTGGTAATCCCTCCTGAGTTCCTCGAGGTTCTCTGGGGTCAACAGTTCTACGTTCAGCTTCCAGGACCCCCTGCCCACTTTCTGGTTTGCCTCCAGCTGACAGTCGGCCAGCAGGAGGCAGTGGTCAGAAAAGAACACCGGCCTGACGTCGGTGGGCCTGACCGTGAGCGCGCGGGACACAAACATGAAGTCGATCCTGGAGCGAACCGACCCGTCAGGTCGCGACCATGTGTACCTGCGCTGCCCTCCGTCTGCTGGGTTGCTGAAGACGTCGAGCAGCTTGGCATCTTTGACCGTCTCCAGCAGGGCTCTGGACGTAGCGTCCAGTTTGTTTTCAGCCCTGCTGGATCGGTCGGCCTTGTCTAGGATACAATTGAAGTCCCCACCCAGAATGACCGGCCTGGAGGTGGTGAGCAGCTGTGGCAGCTGCTCAAAAACCGCCAGCCGCTCGGTTCTGGCGGCAGGGGCATACACATTAATCAGCCTGAGAGGGCAGTTTTTGTACGTGACGTCTGCTACGAGAAGGCGTCCCCCCACCACCTCCCTAACTTCGGAGATGGTGAAGCCACCTCCCCGCAGCAGGATGCCGAGGCCCGAGGAACGGCAGTCGTTCCCACCTGACCAGATGGACGGTCCGTGGGACCACGCACTCGACCAGCGCCTGTAGCTGCTGAGGTGAGGGATCCCACACTCCTGCAGGAACAGCAGGTCGGCTTTGACGTTGGCCAGGTAGGATAATGTGGACGCACATCTCAACCCGTCTTTGACACTGCGTACATTTACCGAGGCAAACTTAAAAGACATTTTTAAAGTACAAAAAGATTTGGCAGTTCTTACATGTCCGTCAGTCAGCATGCACCCGGTTCCGCATTCCTGTGGTGCTGACGAAGTTCTGCAGGGCGGCAGGGCTGATATATCCGTCCGAACCTGCCTCAAATCCTCGTCGGCGACTGGGTGACATCGTCGGAGTCATGTGGCCGTCTGGATGGTCTGCTGCTGCTGCGATGGCGTCGGTTCTCCCCGTCACCTGTGGATTCTTCGTCGCTTTTGAAAAGAGCCTCTTGAGGTTCTGTCGTCGTCTGGCAGCTTTTCTCTCGTCACCGTTGAGGGGTCTCGCTGCCACGGATTTCCTTTTCCGTATCTTTCTGCTGGATTTGACTTTCAGCCAGGGGCTTTCGAGCTCCGAGCTCTCCTGTTCCATGGCTTCGGCGCCCTCTGCTGGTGGTGCTGACGATGCGTCCTCCTGCTGCACTGGGGGGTCCGCTCGTCCTTCCGAAACCTTTTCCGGGCCTGCTTCTGGACCGGTCGTCTGTCCCTCTGAGGTGGCACGGACGCTTGCCTTCTTCACTCCGCCTCCGGTGATCTGGGCGTAAGTGGCCTTTCGCTTGGGGCAGGCTCTGTAGACGTGGCCAGCCTCCCCACACAGGTTGCAACATTTGCTGTCGCTGCAGTCCTTTGTCGCGTGCCCCTCCTTCAAGCAGTTTCTGCAGAAGGTGGTGCTGCAGCTCGCGGCAAAATGGCCGGTTTTGCCGCAGATTCGGCACACTCGAGGCTGTCCCGCGTAGTACAGGAAGCCTCGATTCCCCCCAATGGCAAAATTGGAGGGCGGGTGCAGGAGGTCTCCGTTGGGGTCAGTCCTCAGAGTTACTCTCACCTGTCTCTTACAGGTCCAGATTCCGTACTTGTCCATCACATCCGTGCTCTCACCCTTCACCTCCACGTACCTGGAGAGGAACGTCAGCACATCAGCCGCAGGGACGTAGGGGTTATACATTTGGAACGTGATAAACTGATAAGAACAGATACTACACTTGATCTTAGCCAAAAGGCCGAGAAGCGATAGCCCGTCAATTCCCAGCTGGCCCCCCTCCCTTCCTCAGCCACTGGCTTTCACGCGCCGCTTGCTGGCCACAGAAAAACCGTCAGCCTGCCTGAGTGCTGCAGTAGCGTCGCAGCGCAGCAGGGGGCTCAGCGTGTGCGTCCTTTACTCTGCCGTCGACACCTGCGGTGCCAGTAGGCAGGTGCTGCCACATGTTCTGTTTTTGATGCTCTTGTGAGTCAGTGCACCGTTCCTGGAGAGAGTGCAAGACCAGGTCGATGCGTGGCGTGGTAGGAGCGAGCCCCTTTCCCCAGCGCCCTGTTCCAAAAATCAGGTTAATATTTGGTCCCCAGATCGGGGAACTATCAGATATTAAACTGATAAGAACAGATACTACACTTGATCTTAGCCAAAAGGCCGAGAAGCGATAGCCCGTCAATTCCCAGCTGGCCCCCCTCCCTTCCTCAGCCACTGGCTTTCACGCGCCGCTTGCTGGCCACAGAAAAACCGTCAGCCTGCCTGAGTGCTGCAGTAGCGTCGCAGCGCAGCAGGGGGCTCAGCGTGTGCGTCCTTTACTCTGCCGTCGACACCTGCGGTGCCAGTAGGCAGGTGCTGCCACATGTTCTGTTTTTGATGCTCTTGTGAGTCAGTGCACCGTTCCTGGAGAGAGTGCAAGACCAGGTCGATGCGTGGCGTGGTAGGAGCGAGCCCCTTTCCCCAGCGCCCTGTTCCAAAAATCAGGTTAATATTTGGTCCCCAGATCGGGGAACTATCAGATATTAAACTGACAAGAACAGATACTACACTTGATCTTAGCCAAAAGGCCGAGAAGCGATAGCCCGTCAATTCCCAGCTGGCCCCTCTCCCTTCCTCAGCCACTGGCTTTCACGCGCCGCTTGCTGGCCACAGAAAAACCGTCAGCCTGCCTGAGTGCTGCAGTAGCGTCGCAGCGCAGCAGGGGGCTCAGCGTGTGCGTCCTTTACTCTGCCGTCGACACCTGCGGTGCCAGTAGGCAGGTGCTGCCACATGTTCTGTTTTTGATGCTCTTGTGAGTCAGTGCACCGTTCCTGGAGAGAGTGCAAGACCAGGTCGATGCGTGGCGTGGTAGGAGCGAGCCCCTTTCCCCAGAGCCCTGTTCCAAAAATCAGGTTAATATTTGGTCCCCAGATCGGGGAACTATCAGATATTAAACTGATAAGAACAGATACTACACTTGATCTTAGCCAAAAGGCCGAGAAGCGATAGCCCGTCAATTCCCAGCTGGCCCCCCTCCCTTCCTCAGCCACTGGCTTTCACGCGCCGCTTGCTGGCCACAGAAAAACCGTCAGCCTGCCTGAGTGCTGCAGTAGCGTCGCAGCGCAGCAGGGGGCTCAGCGTGTGCGTCCTTTACTCTGCCGTCGACACCTGCGGTGCCAGTAGGCAGGTGCTGCCACATGTTCTGTTTTTGATGCTCTTGTGAGTCAGTGCACCGTTCCTGGAGAGAGTGCAAGACCAGGTCGATGCGTGGCGTGGTAGGAGCGAGCCCCTTTCCCCAGCGCCCTGTTCCAAAAATCAGGTTAATATTTGGTCCCCAGATCGGGGAACTATCAGATATTAAACTGATAAGAACAGATACTACACTTGATCTTAGCCAAAAGGCCGAGAAGCGATAGCCCGTCAATTCCCCGCTGGCCCCCCTCCCTTCCTCAGCCACTGGCTTTCACGCGCCGCTTGCT
The DNA here is from genome assembly GCF_965287045.1 of Carcharhinus amblyrhynchos. Taxonomy (NCBI): domain Eukaryota; kingdom Metazoa; phylum Chordata; class Chondrichthyes; order Carcharhiniformes; family Carcharhinidae; genus Carcharhinus; species Carcharhinus amblyrhynchos. The sequence goes on along the minus strand of NW_027650074.1, from coordinate 168,446 downwards.
GGCCACAGAAAAACCGTCAGCCTGCCTGAGTGCTGCAGTAGCGTCGCAGCGCAGCAGGGGGCTCAGCGTGTGCGTCCTTTACTCTGCCGTCGACACCTGCGGTGCCAGTAGGCAGGTGCTGCCACATGTTCTGTTTTTGATGCTCTTGTGAGTCAGTGCACCGTTCCTGGAGAGAGTGCAAGACCAGGTCGATGCGTGGCGTGGTAGGAGCGAGCCCCTTTCCCCAGCGCCCTGTTCCAAAAATCAGGTTAATATTTGGTCCCCAGATCGGGGAACTATCAGATATTAAACTGATAAGAACAGATACTACACTTGATCTTAGCCAAAAGGCCGAGAAGCGATAGCCCGTCAATTCCCAGCTGGCCCCCCTCCCTTCCTCAGCCACTGGCTTTCACGCGCCGCTTGCTGGCCACAGAAAAACCGTCAGCCTGCCTGAGTGCTGCAGTAGCGTCGCAGCGCAGCAGGGGGCTCAGCGTGTGCGTCCTTTACTCTGCCGTCGACACCTGCGGTGCCAGTAGGCAGGTGCTGCCACATGTTCTGTTTTTGATGCTCTTGTGAGTCAGTGCACCGTTCCTGGAGAGAGTGCAAGACCAGGTCGATGCGTGGCGTGGTAGGAGCGAGCCCCTTTCCCCAGCGCCCTGTTCCAAAAATCAGGTTAATATTTGGTCCCCAGATCGGGGAACTATCAGATATTAAACTGATAAGAACAGATACTACACTTGATCTTAGCCAAAAGGCCGAGAAGCGATAGCCCGTCAATTCCCAGCTGGCCCCCCTCCCTTCCTCAGCCACTGGCTTTCACGCGCCGCTTGCTGGCCACAGAAAAACCGTCAGCCTGCCTGAGTGCTGCAGTAGCGTCGCAGCGCAGCAGGGGGCTCAGCGTGTGCGTCCTTTACTCTGCCGTCGACACCTGCGGTGCCAGTAGGCAGGTGCTGCCACATGTTCTGTTTTTGATGCTCTTGTGAGTCAGTGCACCGTTCCTGGAGAGAGTGCAAGACCAGGTCGATGCGTGGCGTGGTAGGAGCGAGCCCCTTTCCCCAGCGCCCTGTTCCAAAAATCAGGTTAATATTTGGTCCCCAGATCGGGGAACTATCAGATATTAAACTGATAAGAACAGATACTACACTTGATCTTAGCCAAAAGGCCGAGAAGCGATAGCCCGTCAATTCCCCGCTGGCCCCCCTCCCTTCCTCAGCCACTGGCTTTCACGCGCCGCTTGCTGGCCACAGAAAAACCGTCAGCCTGCCTGAGTGCTGCAGTAGCGTCGCAGCGCAGCAGGGGGCTCAGCGTGTGCGTCCTTTACTCTGCCGTCGACACCTGCGGTGCCAGTAGGCAGGTGCTGCCACATGTTCTGTTTTTGATGCTCTTGTGAGTCAGTGCACCGTTCCTGGAGAGAGTGCAAGACCAGGTCGATGCGTGGCGTGGTAGGAGCGAGCCCCTTTCCCCAGCGCCCTGTTCCAAAAATCAGGTTAATATTTGGTCCCCAGATCGGGGAACTATCAGATATTAAACTGATAAGAACAGATACTACACTTGATCTTAGCCAAAAGGCCGAGAAGCGATAGCCCGTCAATTCCCCGCTGGCCCCCCTCCCTTCCTCAGCCACTGGCTTTCACGCGCCGCTTGCTGGCCACAGAAAAACCGTCAGCCTGCCTGAGTGCTGCAGTAGCGTCGCAGCGCAGCAGGGGGCTCAGCGTGTGCGTCCTTTACTCTGCCGTCGACACCTGCGGTGCCAGTAGGCAGGTGCTGCCACATGTTCTGTTTTTGATGCTCTTGTGAGTCAGTGCACCGTTCCTGGAGAGAGTGCAAGACCAGGTCGATGCGTGGCGTGGTAGGAGCGAGCCCCTTTCCCCAGCGCCCTGTTCCAAAAATCAGGTTAATATTTGGTCCCCAGATCGGGGAACTATCAGATATTAAACTGATAAGAACAGATACTACACTTGATCTTAGCCAAAAGGCCGAGAAGCGATAGCCCGTCAATTCCCAGCTGGCCCCCCTCCCTTCCTCAGCCACTGGCTTTCACGCGCCGCTTGCTGGCCACAGAAAAACCGTCAGCCTGCCTGAGTGCTGCAGTAGCGTCGCAGCGCAGCAGGGGGCTCAGCGTGTGCGTCCTTTACTCTGCCGTCGACACCTGCGGTGCCAGTAGGCAGGTGCTGCCACATGTTCTGTTTTTGATGCTCTTGTGAGTCAGTGCACCGTTCCTGGAGAGAGTGCAAGACCAGGTCGATGCGTGGCGTGGTAGGAGCGAGCCCCTTTCCCCAGCGCCCTGTTCCAAAAATCAGGTTAATATTTGGTCCCCAGATCGGGGAACTATCAGATATTAAACTGATAAGAACAGATACTACACTTGATCTTAGCCAAAAGGCCGAGAAGCGATAGCCCGTCAATTCCCAGCTGGCCCCCCTCCCTTCCTCAGCCACTGGCTTTCACGCGCCGCTTGCTGGCCACAGAAAAACCGTCAGCCTGCCTGAGTGCTGCAGTAGCGTCGCAGCGCAGCAGGGGGCTCAGCGTGTGCGTCCTTTACTCTGCCGTCGACACCTGCGGTGCCAGTAGGCAGGTGCTGCCACATGTTCTGTTTTTGATGCTCTTGTGAGTCAGTGCACCGTTCCTGGAGAGAGTGCAAGACCAGGTCGATGCGTGGCGTGGTAGGAGCGAGCCCCTTTCCCCAGCGCCCTGTTCCAAAAATCAGGTTAATATTTGGTCCCCAGATCGGGGAACTATCAGATATTAAACTGACAAGAACAGATACTACACTTGATCTTAGCCAAAAGGCCGAGAAGCGATAGCCCGTCAATTCCCAGCTGGCCCCCCTCCCTTCCTCAGCCACTGGCTTTCACGCGCCGCTTGCTGGCCACAGAAAAACCGTCAGCCTGCCTGAGTGCTGCAGTAGCGTCGCAGCGCAGCAGGGGGCTCAGCGTGTGCGTCCTTTACTCTGCCGTCGACACCTGCGGTGCCAGTAGGCAGGTGCTGCCACATGTTCTGTTTTTGATGCTCTTGTGAGTCAGTGCACCGTTCCTGGAGAGAGTGCAAGACCAGGTCGATGCGTGGCGTGGTAGGAGCGAGCCCCTTTCCCCAGAGCCCTGTTCCAAAAATCAGGTTAATATTTGGTCCCCAGATCGGGGAACTATCAGATATTAAACTGACAAGAACAGATACTACACTTGATCTTAGCCAAAAGGCCGAGAAGCGATAGCCCGTCAATTCCCAGCTGGCCCCCCTCCCTTCCTCAGCCACTGGCTTTCACGCGCCGCTTGCTGGCCACAGAAAAACCGTCAGCCTGCCTGAGTGCTGCAGTAGCGTCGCAGCGCAGCAGGGGGCTCAGCGTGTGCGTCCTTTACTCTGCCGTCGACACCTGCGGTGCCAGTAGGCAGGTGCTGCCACATGTTCTGTTTTTGATGCTCTTGTGAGTCAGTGCACCGTTCCTGGAGAGAGTGCAAGACCAGGTCGATGCGTGGCGTGGTAGGAGCGAGCCCCTTTCCCCAGCGCCCTGTTCCAAAAATCAGGTTAATATTTGGTCCCCAGATCGGGGAACTATCAGATATTAAACTGACAAGAACAGATACTACACTTGATCTTAGCCAAAAGGCCGAGAAGCGATAGCCCGTCAATTCCCCGCTGGCCCCCCTCCCTTCCTCAGCCACTGGCTTTCACGCGCCGCTTGCTGGCCACAGAAAAACCGTCAGCCTGCCTGAGTGCTGCAGTAGCGTCGCAGCGCAGCAGGGGGCTCAGCGTGTGCGTCCTTTACTCTGCCGTCGACACCTGCGGTGCCAGTAGGCAGGTGCTGCCACATGTTCTGTTTTTGATGCTCTTGTGAGTCAGTGCACCGTTCCTGGAGAGAGTGCAAGACCAGGTCGATGCGTGGCGTGGTAGGAGCGAGCCCCTTTCCCCAGCGCCCTGTTCCAAAAATCAGGTTAATATTTGGTCCCCAGATCGGGGAACTATCAGATATTAAACTGATAAGAACAGATACTACACTTGATCTTAGCCAAAAGGCCGAGAAGCGATAGCCCGCCAATTCCCAGCTGGCCCCCCTCCCTTCCTCAGCCACTGGCTTTCACGCGCCGCTTGCTGGCCACAGAAAAACCGTCAGCCTGCCTGAGTGCTGCAGTAGCGTCGCAGCGCAGCAGGGGGCTCAGCGTGTGCGTCCTTTACTCTGCCGTCGACACCTGCGGTGCCAGTAGGCAGGTGCTGCCACATGTTCTGTTTTTGATGCTCTTGTGAGTCAGTGCACCGTTCCTGGAGAGAGTGCAAGACCAGGTCGATGCGTGGCGTGGTAGGAGCGAGCCCCTTTCCCCAGCGCCCTGTTCCAAAAATCAGGTTAATATTTGGTCCCCAGATCGGGGAACTATCAGATATTAAACTGATAAGAACAGATACTACACTTGATCTTAGCCAAAAGGCCGAGAAGCGATAGCCCGTCAATTCCCAGCTGGCCCCCCTCCCTTCCTCAGTCACTGGCTTTCACGCGCCGCTTGCTGGCCACAGAAAAACCGTCAGCCTGCCTGAGTGCTGCAGTAGCGTCGCAGCGCAGCAGGGGGCTCAGCGTGTGCGTCCTTTACTCTGCCGTCGACACCTGCGGTGCCAGTAGGCAGGTGCTGCCACATGTTCTGTTTTTGATGCTCTTGTGAGTCAGTGCACCGTTCCTGGAGAGAGTGCAAGACCAGGTCGATGCGTGGCGTGGTAGGAGCGAGCCCCTTTCCCCAGCGCCCTGTTCCAAAAATCAGGTTAATATTTGGTCCCCAGATCGGGGAACTATCAGATATTAAACTGATAAGAACAGGTACTACACTTGATCTTAGCCAAAAGGCCGAGAAGCGATAGCCCGTCAATTCCCCGCTGGCCCCCCTCCCTTCCTCAGCCACTGGCTTTCACGCGCCGCTTGCTGGCCACAGAAAAACCGTCAGCCTGCCTGAGTGCTGCAGTAGCGTCGCAGCGCAGCAGGGGGCTCAGCGTGTGCGTCCTTTACTCTGCCGTCGACACCTGCGGTGCCAGTAGGCAGGTGCTGCCACATGTTCTGTTTTTGATGCTCTTGTGAGTCAGTGCACCGTTCCTGGAGAGAGTGCAAGACCAGGTCGATGCGTGGCGTGGTAGGAGCGAGCCCCTTTCCCCAGCGCCCTGTTCCAAAAATCAGGTTAATATTTGGTCCCCAGATCGGGGAACTATCAGATATTAAACTGATAAGAACAGATACTACACTTGATCTTAGCCAAAAGGCCGAGAAGCGATAGCCCGTCAATTCCCAGCTGGCCCCCCTCCCTTCCTCAGCCACTGGCTTTCACGCGCCGCTTGCTGGCCACAGAAAAACCGTCAGCCTGCCTGAGTGCTGCAGTAGCGTCGCAGCGCAGCAGGGGGCTCAGCGTGTGCGTCCTTTACTCTGCCGTCGACACCTGCGGTGCCAGTAGGCAGGTGCTGCCACATGTTCTGTTTTTGATGCTCTTGTGAGTCAGTGCACCGTTCCTGGAGAGAGTGCAAGACCAGGTCGATGCGTGGCGTGGTAGGAGCGAGCCCCTTTCCCCAGCGCCCTGTTCCAAAAATCAGGTTAATATTTGGTCCCCAGATCGGGGAACTATCAGATATTAAACTGATAAGAACAGGTACTACACTTGATCTTAGCCAAAAGGCCGAGAAGCGATAGCCCGTCAATTCCCCGCTGGCCCCCCTCCCTTCCTCAGCCACTGGCTTTCACGCGCCGCTTGCTGGCCACAGAAAAACCGTCAGCCTGCCTGAGTGCTGCAGTAGCGTCGCAGCGCAGCAGGGGGCTCAGCGTGTGCGTCCTTTACTCTGCCGTCGACACCTGCGGTGCCAGTAGGCAGGTGCTGCCACATGTTCTGTTTTTGATGCTCTTGTGAGTCAGTGCACCGTTCCTGGAGAGAGTGCAAGACCAGGTCGATGCGTGGCGTGGTAGGAGCGAGCCCCTTTCCCCAGCGCCCTGTTCCAAAAATCAGGTTAATATTTGGTCCCCAGATCGGGGAACTATCAGATATTAAACTGATAAGAACAGATACTACACTTGATCTTAGCCAAAAGGCCGAGAAGCGATAGCCCGTCAATTCCCCGCTGGCCCCCCTCCCTTCCTCAGCCACTGGCTTTCACGCGCCGCTTGCTGGCCACAGAAAAACCGTCAGCCTGCCTGAGTGCTGCAGTAGCGTCGCAGCGCAGCAGGGGGCTCAGCGTGTGCGTCCTTTACTCTGCCGTCGACACCTGCGGTGCCAGTAGGCAGGTGCTGCCACATGTTCTGTTTTTGATGCTCTTGTGAGTCAGTGCACCGTTCCTGGAGAGAGTGCAAGACCAGGTCGATGCGTGGCGTGGTAGGAGCGAGCCCCTTTCCCCAGCGCCCTGTTCCATAAATCAGGTTAATATTTGGTCCCCAGATCGGGGAACTATCAGATATTAAACTGATAAGAACAGATTTTTTTTTTTTTTTTCCAAAAATATACTTTATTCATAAAAATCTCAAGTAATCTATTACAGTGTACAGGGCTTCGAGTAGCAAAACAATGCGGAATCAAAACATTTTTGCAGATCTGTCCACAACTACAGTGACTACATTTCAGTACTTAACATTTCAGTACTTAAAAAAAAACTATGTCCATGTCTCCATATTTACATATTTGTACTAATTACAATGATTACATTTCAATACTTAAAAAACTATATACACGGCTCAAAAAATTTCTGTGTGCCGTTAGTGCTCAGATTGGCACACAGTTACGCAGGTCGAGGGTATTCTGCAGTTCCTGGGCCCTCGGTCTGCCTCCGTTAAAAGGCCTTACAGCGTGGCCTTTCCCCATTGTGCCTTTGCGGCGGCTGCCCCAAGCTTCAGCCCGTCCCTCAGCACGTAGTCCTGGACCTTGGAATGTGCCAGTCTGCAACACTCGGTCGAGGACAATTCTTTCAGCTGGAAGATCAGCAAGTTTCGGGCGGACCAAAGTGCGTCCTTCACCGAGTTGATGACCTTCCAGCAGCAGTTGATATTTGTCTCGGTGTGCGTTCCCGGAAACAGCCCGTAGAGCACAGAGTCCTGCGTCACCGAGCTGCTCGGGACGAACCGCGACAAATACCACTGCATCTCGCTCCAGACCTTCTTTGCAAAGGCACATTCCCAAAGGAGGTGTGCGACCGTCTCGTCAGCCCCGCAGCCGCTTCGAGGGCAGCGTGCGGTGATGTTGAGACCTCGAGCGTGCATAAAGGATCTGACGGGGAGTGCCCTTCTCACCACCAGCCAAGCCAGATCTTGGTGCTTGTTTGTCAGTTCTGGTGATGAGGCGTTCTGCCAGATGACACTGACAGTCTGCTCAGGGAACCATCCGACAGGATCCGCCGTCTCCTTTTCTCTCAGGGCCCCAAGGACGTTACGCGCTGACCACTGCTTAATCGCCTTGTGGTCAAAGGTGTGTTTGCGGAAAAATTTCTCCACGAAGGACAGGTGCTGCGGGACGGTCCAACTACTCGGAGCGTTCCGCGGCAGTGTGGCCAGACCCATCCTTCGCAACACTCGGGACAGGTAGAACCTCAAAAAGTAGTGGCACTTGCTGTTGGTGTACCGAGGATCTACGCACAGCTTGATGCAGCCGCACACAAAGGTGGCCATCAGGATGAGGGCGGCGTTGGGAATGTCTTTCCCTCCGTTCTCTGGAGATTTGTGCATCGCCTCCCTCCGGACGCGATCCATCTTTGATCTCCAGATAAATTTGAAGATGGCCTGCGTCACTGCTGCAGCGCAGGATTTGGGGATAGGCCACACCTGCGCCACGTACAACAACACGGACAGCAACTCGCACCGGATCACCAGGTTTTTCCCTGTTATGGAGAGCGAGCGATTCTCCCACAGGCCCAGTTTCTGCCTGGCTTTCGCGATGCGCTCCTACTACACTTGATCTTAGCCAAAAGGCCGAGAAGCGATAGCCCGTCAATTCCCCGCTGGCCCCCCTCCCTTCCTCAGCCACTGGCTTTCACGCGCCGCTTGCTGGCCACAGAAAAACCGTCAGCCTGCCTGAGTGCTGCAGTAGCGTCGCAGCGCAGCAGGGGGCTCAGCGTGTGCGTCCTTTACTCTGCCGTCGACACCTGCGGTGCCAGTAGGCAGGTGCTGCCACATGTTCTGTTTTTGATGCTCTTGTGAGTCAGTGCACCGTTCCTGGAGAGAGTGCAAGACCAGGTCGATGCGTGGCGTGGTAGGAGCGAGCCCCTTTCCCCAGCGCCCTGTTCCAAAAATCAGGTTAATATTTGGCCCCCAGATCGGGGAACTATCAGATATTAAACTGATAAGAACAGATACTACACTTGATCTTAGCCAAAAGGCCGAGAAGCGATAGCCCGTCAATTCCCAGCTGGCCCCCCTCCCTTCCTCAGCCACTGGCTTTCACGCGCCGCTTGCTGGCCACAGAAAAACCGTCAGCCTGCCTGAGTGCTGCAGTAGCGTCGCAGCGCAGCAGGGGGCTCAGCGTGTGCGTCCTTTACTCTGCCGTCGACACCTGCGGTGCCAGTAGGCAGGTGCTGCCACATGTTCTGTTTTTGATGCTCTTGTGAGTCAGTGCACCGTTCCTGGAGAGAGTGCAAGACCAGGTCGATGCGTGGCGTGGTAGGAGCGAGCCCCTTTCCCCAGCGCGCTGTTCCAAAAATCAGGTTAATATTTGGTCCCCAGATCGGGGAACTATCAGATATTAAACTGATAAGAACAGATACTACACTTGATCTTAGCCAAAAGGCCGAGAAGCGATAGCCCGTCAATTCCCCGCTGGCCCCCCTCCCTTCCTCAGCCACTGGCTTTCACGCGCCGCTTGCTGGCCACAGAAAAACCGTCAGCCTGCCTGAGTGCTGCAGTAGCGTCGCAGCGCAGCAGGGGGCTCAGCGTGTGCGTCCTTTACTCTGCCGTCGACACCTGCGGTGCCAGTAGGCAGATGCTGCCACATGTTCTGTTTTTGATGCTCTTGTGAGTCAGTGCACCGTTCCTGGAGAGAGTGCAAGACCAGGTCGATGCGTGGCGTGGTAGGAGCGAGCCCCTTTCCCCAGCGCCCTGTTCCAAAAATCAGGTTAATATTTGGTCCCCAGATCGGGGAACTATCAGATATTAAACTGATAAGAACAGATACTACACTTGATCTTAGCCAAAAGGCCGAGAAGCGATAGCCCGTCAATTCCCAGCTGGCCCCCCTCCCTTCCTCAGCCACTGGCTTTCACGCGCCGCTTGCTGGCCACAGAAAAACCGTCAGCCTGCCTGAGTGCTGCAGTAGCGTCGCAGCGCAGCAGGGGGCTCAGCGTGTGCGTCCTTTACTCTGCCGTCGACACCTGCGGTGCCAGTAGGCAGGTGCTGCCACATGTTCTGTTTTTGATGCTCTTGTGAGTCAGTGCACCGTTCCTGGAGAGAGTGCAAGACCAGGTCGATGCGTGGCGTGGTAGGAGCGAGCCCCTTTCCCCAGCGCCCTGTTCCAAAAATCAGGTTAATATTTGGTCCCCAGATCGGGGAACTATCAGATATTAAACTGATAAGAACAGATACTACACTTGATCTTAGCCAAAAGGCCGAGAAGCGATAGCCCGTCAATTCCCCGCTGGCCCCCCTCCCTTCCTCAGCCACTGGCTTTCACGCGCCGCTTGCTGGCCACAGAAAAACCGTCAGCCTGCCTGAGTGCTGCAGTAGCGTCGCAGCGCAGCAGGGGGCTCAGCGTGTGCGTCCTTTACTCTGCCGTCGACACCTGCGGTGCCAGTAGGCAGGTGCTGCCACATGTTCTGTTTTTGATGCTCTTGTGAGTCAGTGCACCGTTCCTGGAGAGAGTGCAAGACCAGGTCGATGCGTGGCGTGGTAGGAGCGAGCCCCTTTCCCCAGCGCCCTGTTCCAAAAATCAGGTTAATATTTGGTCCCCAGATCGGGGAACTATCAGATATTAAACTGATAAGAACAGATACTACACTTGATCTTAGCCAAAAGGCCGAGAAGCGATAGCCCGTCAATTCCCCGCTGGCCCCCCTCCCTTCCTCAGCCACTGGCTTTCACGCGCCGCTTGCTGGCCACAGAAAAACCGTCAGCCTGCCTGAGTGCTGCAGTAGCGTCGCAGCGCAGCAGGGGGCTCAGCGTGTGCGTCCTTTACTCTGCCGTCGACACCTGCGGTGCCAGTAGGCAGGTGCTGCCACATGTTCTGTTTTTGATGCTCTTGTGAGTCAGTGCACCGTTCCTGGAGAGAGTGCAAGACCAGGTCGATGCGTGGCGTGGTAGGAGCAAGCCCCTTTCCCCAGCGCCCTGTTCCAAAAATCAGGTTAATATTTGGTCCCCAGATCGGGGAACTATCAGATATTAAACTGATAAGAACAGATACTACACTTGATCTTAGCCAAAAGGCCGAGAAGCGATAGCCCGTCAATTCCCAGCTGGCCCCCTCCCTTCCTCAGCCACTGGCTTTCACGCGCCGCTTGCTGGCCACAGAAAAACCGTCAGCCTGCCTGAGTGCTGCAGTAGCGTCGCAGCGCAGCAGGGGGCTCAGCGTGTGCGTCCTTTACTCTGCCGTCGACACCTGCGGTGCCAGTAGGCAGGTGCTGCCACATGTTCTGTTTTTGATGCTCTTGTGAGTCAGTGCACCGTTCCTGGAGAGAGTGCAAGACCAGGTCGATGCGTGGCGTGGTAGGAGCGAGCCCCTTTCCCCAGCGCCCTGTTCCAAAAATCAGGTTAATATTTGGTCCCCAGATCGGGGAACTATCAGATATTAAACTGATAAGAACAGATACTACACTTGATCTTAGCCAAAAGGCCGAGAAGCGATAGCCCGTCAATTCCCAGCTGGCCCCCCTCCCTTCCTCAGCCACTGGCTTTCACGCGCCGCTTGCTGGCCACAGAAAAACCGTCAGCCTGCCTGAGTGCTGCAGTAGCGTCGCAGCGCAGCAGGGGGCTCAGCGTGTGCGTCCTTTACTCTGCCGTCGACACCTGCGGTGCCAGTAGGCAGGTGCTGCCACATGTTCTGTTTTTGATGCTCTTGTGAGTCAGTGCACCGTTCCTGGAGAGAGTGCAAGACCAGGTCGATGCGTGGCGTGGTAGGAGCGAGCCCCTTTCCCCAGCGCCCTGTTCCAAAAATCAGGTTAATATTTGGTCCCCAGATCGGGGAACTATCAGATATTAAACTGATAAGAACAGATACTACACTTGATCTTAGCCAAAAGGCCGAGAAGCGATAGCCCGTCAATTCCCCGCTGGCCCCCCTCCCTTCCTCAGCCACTGGCTTTCACGCGCCGCTTGCTGGCCACAGAAAAACCGTCAGCCTGCCTGAGTGCTGCAGTAGCGTCGCAGCGCAGCAGGGGGCTCAGCGTGTGCGTCCTTTACTCTGCCGTCGACACCTGCGGTGCCAGTAGGCAGGTGCTGCCACATGTTCTGTTTTTGATGCTCTTGTGAGTCAGTGCACCGTTCCTGGAGAGAGTGCAAGACCAGGTCGATGCGTGGCGTGGTAGGAGCGAGCCCCTTTCCCCAGCGCCCTGTTCCAAAAATCAGGTTAATATTTGGTCCCCAGATCGGGGAACTATCAGATATTAAACTGATAAGAACAGATACTACACTTGATCTTAGCCAAAAGGCCGAGAAGCGATAGCCCGTCAATTCCCAGCTGGCCCCCCTCCCTTCCTCAGCCACTGGCTTTCACGCGCCGCTTGCTGGCCACAGAAAAACCGTCAGCCTGCCTGAGTGCTGCAGTAGCGTCGCAGCGCAGCAGGGGGCTCAGCGTGTGCGTCCTTTACTCTGCCGTCGACACCTGCGGTGCCAGTAGGCAGGTGCTGCCACATGTTCTGTTTTTGATGCTCTTGTGAGTCAGTGCACCGTTCCTGGAGAGAGTGCAAGACCAGGTCGATGCGTGGCGTGGTAGGAGCGAGCCCCTTTCCCCAGCGCCCTGTTCCAAAAATCAGGTTAATATTTGGTCCCCAGATCGGGGAACTATCAGATATTAAACTGACAAGAACAGATACTACACTTGATCTTAGCCAAAAGGCCGAGAAGCGATAGCCCGTCAATTCCCAGCTGGCCCCCCTCCCTTCCTCAGCCACTGGCTTTCACGCGCCGCTTGCTGGCCACAGAAAAACCGTCAGCCTGCCTGAGTGCTGCAGTAGCGTCGCAGCGCAGCAGGGGGCTCAGCGTGTGCGTCCTTTACTCTGCCGTCGACACCTGCGGTGCCAGTAGGCAGGTGCTGCCACATGTTCTGTTTTTGATGCTCTTGTGAGTCAGTGCACCGTTCCTGGAGAGAGTGCAAGACCAGGTCGATGCGTGGCGTGGTAGGAGCGAGCCCCTTTCCCCAGCGCCCTGTTCCAAAAATCAGGTTAATATTTGGTCCCCAGATCGGGGAACTATCAGATATTAAACTGATAAGAACAGATACTACACTTGATCTTAGCCAAAAGGCCGAGAAGCGATAGCCCGTCAATTCCCCGCTGGCCCCCCTCCCTTCCTCAGCCACTGGCTTTCACGCGCCGCTTGCTGGCCACAGAAAAACCGTCAGCCTGCCTGAGTGCTGCAGTAGCGTCGCAGCGCAGCAGGGGGCTCAGCGTGTGCGTCCTTTACTCTGCCGTCGACACCTGCGGTGCCAGTAGGCAGGTGCTGCCACATGTTCTGTTTTTGATGCTCTTGTGAGTCAGTGCACCGTTCCTGGAGAGAGTGCAAGACCAGGTCGATGCGTGGCGTGGTAGGAGCGAGCCCCTTTCCCCAGCGCCCTGTTCCAAAAATCAGGTTAATATTTGGTCCCCAGATCGGGGAACTATCAGATATTAAACTGATAAGAACAGATACTACACTTGATCTTAGCCAAAAGGCCGAGAAGCGATAGCCCGTCAATTCCCAGCTGGCCCCCCTCCCTTCCTCAGCCACTGGCTTTCACGCGCCGCTTGCTGGCCACAGAAAAACCGTCAGCCTGCCTGAGTGCTGCAGTAGCGTCGCAGCGCAGCAGGGGGCTCAGCGTGTGCGTCCTTTACTCTGCCGTCGACACCTGCGGTGCCAGTAGGCAGGTGCTGCCACATGTTCTGTTTTTGATGCTCTTGTGAGTCAGTGCACCGTTCCTGGAGAGAGTGCAAGACCAGGTCGATGCGTGGCGTGGTAGTAGCGAGCCCCTTTCCCCAGCGCCCTGTTCCAAAAATCAGGTTAATATTTGGTCCCCAGATCGGGGAACTATCAGGTATTAAACTGATAAGAACAGATACTACACTTGATCTTAGCCAAAAGGCCGAGAAGCGATAGCCCGTCAATTCCCAGCTGGCCCCCCTCCCTTCCTCAGCCACTGGCTTTCACGCGCCGCTTGCTGGCCACAGAAAAACCGTCAGCCTGCCTGAGTGCTGCAGTAGCGTCGCAGCGCAGCAGGGGGCTCAGCGTGTGCGTCCTTTACTCTGCCGTCGACACCTGCGGTGCCAGTAGGCAGGTGCTGCCACATGTTCTGTTTTTGATGCTCTTGTGAGTCAGTGCACCGTTCCTGGAGAGAGTGCAAGACCAGGTCGATGCGTGGCGTGGTAGGAGCGAGCCCCTTTCCCCAGCGCCCTGTTCCAAAAATCAGGTTAATATTTGGTCCCCAGATCGGGGAACTATCAGATATTAAACTGATAAGAACAGATACTACACTTGATCTTAGCCAAAAGGCCGAGAAGCGATAGCCCGTCAATTCCCCGCTGGCCCCCCTCCCTTCCTCAGCCACTGGCTTTCACGCGCCGCTTGCTGGCCACAGAAAAACCGTCAGCCTGCCTGAGTGCTGCAGTAGCGTCGCAGCGCAGCAGGGGGCTCAGCGTGTGCGTCCTTTACTCTGCCGTCGACACCTGCGGTGCCAGTAGGCAGGTGCTGCCACATGTTCTGTTTTTGATGCTCTTGTGAGTCAGTGCACCGTTCCTGGAGAGAGTGCAAGACCAGGTCGATGCGTGGCGTGGTAGGAGCGAGCCCCTTTCCCCAGCGCCCTGTTCCAAAAATCAGGTTAATATTTGGTCCCCAGATCGGGGAACTATCAGATATTAAACTGATAAGAACAGATACTACACTTGATCTTAGCCAAAAGGCCGAGAAGCGATAGCCCGTCAATTCCCCGCTGGCCCCGCTCCCTTCCTCAGCCACTGGCTTTCACGCGCCGCTTGCTGGCCACAGAAAAACCGTCAGCCTGCCTGAGTGCTGCAGTAGCGTCGCAGCGCAGCAGGGGGCTCAGCGTGTGCGTCCTTTACTCTGCCGTCGACACCTGCGGTGCCAGTAGGCAGGTGCTGCCACATGTTCTGTTTTTGATGCTCTTGTGAGTCAGTGCACCGTTCCTGGAGAGAGTGCAAGACCAGGTCGATGCGTGGCGTGGTAGGAGCGAGCCCCTTTCCCCAGCGCCCTGTTCCAAAAATCAGGTTAATATTTGGTCCCCAGATCGGGGAACTATCAGATATTAAACTGATAAGAACAGATACTACACTTGATCTTAGCCAAAAGGCCGAGAAGCGATAGCCCGTCAATTCCCCGCTGGCCCCACTCCCTTCCTCAGCCACTGGCTTTCACGCGCCGCTTGCTGGCCACAGAAAAACCGTCAGCCTGCCTGAGTGCTGCAGTAGCGTCGCAGCGCAGCAGGGGGCTCAGCGTGTGCGTCCTTTACTCTGCCGTCGACACCTGCGGTGCCAGTAGGCAGGTGCTGCCACATGTTCTGTTTTTGATGCTCTTGTGAGTCAGTGCACCGTTCCTGGAGAGAGTGCAAGACCAGGTCGATGCGTGGCGTGGTAGGAGCGAGCCCCTTTCCCCAGCGCCCTGTTCCAAAAATCAGGTTAATATTTGGTCCCCAGATCGGGGAACTATCAGATATTAAACTGATAAGAACAGATACTACACTTGATCTTAGCCAAAAGGCCGAGAAGCGATAGCCCGTCAATTCCCAGCTGGCCCCCCTCCCTTCCTCAGCCACTGGCTTTCACGCGCCGCTTGCTGGCCACAGAAAAACCGTCAGCCTGCCTGAGTGCTGCAGTAGCGTCGCAGCGCAGCAGGGGGCTCAGCGTGTGCGTCCTTTACTCTGCCGTCGACACCTGCGGTGCCAGTAGGCAGGTGCTGCCACATGTTCTGTTTTTGATGCTCTTGTGAGTCAGTGCACCGTTCCTGGAGAGAGTGCAAGACCAGGTCGATGCGTGGCGTGGTAGGAGCGAGCCCCTTTCCCCAGCGCCCTGTTCCAAAAATCAGGTTAATATTTGGTCCCCAGGTCGGGGAACTATCAGATATTAAACTGATAAGAACAGATACTACACTTGATCTTAGCCAAAAGGCCGAGAAGCGATAGCCCGTCAATTCCCCGCTGGCCCCCCTCCCTTCCTCAGCCACTGGCTTTCACGCGCCGCTTGCTGGCCACAGAAAAACCGTCAGCCTGCCTGAGTGCTGCAGTAGCGTCGCAGCGCAGCAGGGGGCTCAGCGTGTGCGTCCTTTACTCTGCCGTCGACACCTGCGGTGCCAGTAGGCAGGTGCTGCCACATGTTCTGTTTTTGATGCTCTTGTGAGTCAGTGCACCGTTCCTGGAGAGAGTGCAAGACCAGGTCGATGCGTGGCGTGGTAGGAGCGAGCCCCTTTCCCCAGCGCCCTGTTCCAAAAATCAGGTTAATATTTGGTCCCCAGATCGGGGAACTATCAGATATTAAACTGATAAGAACAGATACTACACTTGATCTTAGCCAAAAGGCCGAGAAGCGATAGCCCGTCAATTCCCAGCTGGCCCCCCTCCCTTCCTCAGCCACTGGCTTTCACGCGCCGCTTGCTGGCCACAGAAAAACCGTCAGCCTGCCTGAGTGCTGCAGTAGCGTCGCAGCGCAGCAGGGGGCTCAGCGTGTGCGTCCTTTACTCTGCCGTCGACACCTGCGGTGCCAGTAGGCAGGTGCTGCCACATGTTCTGTTTTTGATGCTCTTGTGAGTCAGTGCACCGTTCCTGGAGAGAGTGCAAGACCAGGTCGATGCGTGGCGTGGTAGGAGCGAGCCCCTTTCCCCAGCGCCCTGTTCCAAAAATCAGGTTAATATTTGGTCCCCAGATCGGGGAACTATCAGATATTAAACTGATAAGAACAGATTTTTTTTCCAAAAATATACTTTATTCATAAAAATCTCAAGTAATCTATTACAGTGTACAGGGCTTCGAGTAGCAAAACAATGCGGAATCAAAACATTTTTGCAGATCCGTCCAAAACTACAGTGACTACATTTCAGTACTTAAAAAACTATGTCCATGTCTCAAAATTTACATATTTGTACTAATTACCATGATTACATTTCAATACTTAAAAACTATATACACGCCTTAAAAGATTACTGTGTGCCGTTAGTGCTCAGATTGGCACACAGTTACGCAGGTCGAGGGTATTCTGCAGTTCCTGGGCCCTCGGTCTGCCTCCGTTAAAAGGCCTTACAGTGTGGCCTTTCCCCATTGTGCCTTTGCGGCGGCTGCCCCAAGCTTCAGCCCGTCCCTCAGCACGTAGTCCTGGACCTTGGAATGTGCCAGTCTGCAACACTCGGTCGAGGACAGTTCTTTCAGCTGGAAGATCAGCAAGTTTCGGGCGGACCAAAGTGCGTCCTTCACCGAGTTGATGACCTTCCAGCAGCAGTTGATATTTGTCTCGGTGTGCGTTCCCGGAAACAGCCCGTAGAGCACAGACTCCTGCGTCACCGAGCTGCTCGGGACGAACCTCGACAAATACCACTGCATCTCGCTCCAGACCTTCTTTGCAAAGGCACATTCCAGAAGGAGGTGTGCGACCGTCTCGTCAGCCCCGCAGCCGCTTCGAGGGCAGCGTGCGGTGATGTTGAGACCTCGAGCGTGCATAAAGGATCTGACGGGGAGTGCCCTTCTCACCACCAGCCAAGCCAGATCTTGGTGCTTGTTTGTCAGTTCTGGTGATGAGGCGTTCTGCCAGATGACACTGACAGTCTGCTCAGGGAACCATCCGACAGGATCCGCCGTCTCCTTTTCTCTCAGGGCCCCAAGGACGTTACGCGCTGACCACTGCTTAATCGCCTTGTGGTCAAAGGTGTGTTTGCGGAAAAATTTCTCCACGAAGGACAGGTGCTGCGGTACGGTCCAACTACTCGGAGCGTTCCGCGGCAGTGTGGCCAGACCCATCCTTCGCAACACTCGGGACAGGTAGAACCTCAAAAAGTAGTGGCACTTGCTGTTGGTGTACCGAGGATCTACGCACAGCTTGATGCAGCCGCACACAAAGGTGGCCATCAGGATGAGGGCGGCGTTGGGAATGTCTTTCCCTCCGTTCTCTGGAGATTTGTGCATCGCCTCCCTCCGGACGCGATCCATCTTTGATCTCCAGATAAATTTGAAGATGGCCTGCGTCACTGCTGCAGCGCAGGATTTGGGGATAGGCCACACCTGCGCCACGTACAACAACACGGACAGCAACTCGCACCGGATCACCAGGTTTTTCCCTGTTATGGAGAGCGAGCGTTGCTCCCACAAGCCGAGTTTCTGCCTGGCTTTCGCGATGCGCTCCTCCCAGTTTTTGATGCATGCCCCTGCCGCTCCGAACCATATCCCCAGCACCTTCAGGTACTCTGCCCTGACGGTGAAGGGGACAAAGGATTTGTCGGCCCAGTTCCCAAAGAACATGGCCTCGCTCTTTCCCTGGTTGACTTTGGCTCCCGAGGCCAGCTCGAACTGCTCGCAGACCTGGAGGAGCCTGCGGACAGACGAGGGGTCCGAGCAGAACACAGCCACGTCATCCATGTACAGGGAGGCTTTGACCTGCGTGCCTCCGCTGCCTGGGATTGTCACCCCTTTGATGCCTGGGTCGCTTCTGAGGGCCTGGGCAAAGGGTTCAATGCAACACACAAATAGGACGGAGGAGAGAGGGCAGCCCTGTCTGACTCCAGACCTGATTTGGAAGCTATCTGTTTCCCACCCGTTGACTGAGACTGCGCTACTGATGTCTGTGTAGAGCAGCCGGATCCAATTGCGTATTCCCTCCCCAAAACCCATTTTGGAGAGCACATCCATCATGTAGTTGTGCGATATTCTGTCAAACGCCTTCTCCTGGTCGAGGCTGATGAGGCAGGTATCCACCTGCCTGTCCTGCACGTAGGCGATCGTATCCCTGAGTAGCGCCAGGCTGTCAGAGATCTTCCTGCCGGGTACAGCACAGGTTTGATCAGGATGGATTACTGACCCCAGAGCAGACTTGACCCGGTTGGCGATGACCTTGGCCAGAATTTTGTAATCCACGTTCAATAGTGAAATGGGTCGCCAATTCCGAATTTCTTCCCTCTCCCCCTTCTGCTTGTAGATGAGGGTAATGATGCCTTTCCTCATGGATTCTGACATCCTGCCCTCCAGAAGCATACTCTCGTATACTTCCAGGAGGTCCGGGCCCGTCAAGTCCCACAACGCCGAGTAAAACTCCGCCGGTAAGCCGTCGCTTCCGGGAGTTTTACCCTTCTGCAAGGACTCGACGGCCTTGGTCAGCTCTTCCAGAGATACCGGTCTCTCCAGGCTGTCCCGCTCACCGTCGTCTAAGACCTGCGTGATAGACGACAGGAAAGACTGGGAGGCCGTGCTGTCTGTCGGCTTCAGGTCATACAGTCCGGCATAGAAGGATTTGCAGATCCTCAGAATGTCAGACTGCGATGACCCCACTGAGCCGTCCTCTTCCTTCAGGCTGCTGATAACAGAGGTTTCTCTGTGCACCTTCTGGAAGAAGAAGCGTGAGCACTTTTCGTCCTGCTCCACGGAGCGGACCCTGGACCGGAAGATGACCTTGGCGGCCTCCGAGGCAAAGAGCGAGGTTTGCTGGCTCTTCACCTCCTGGAGCTCCTCCTTGACATCGACCCCCATCGACTGCAGTTGGAGCAGTTCCTGCATGCTTTTCTGGAGTTGGGACATGTCCCGCCGTCTCTCCCTGGCCTTCTGAACCCCTTTGCGAATGAAGAACCTTTTGATGTTGCCTTTGATGGTTTCCCACCAGAGCGATGGAGACTCAAAGAAGGGTTTGACGGTCCTCCAACCGTGGTAATCCCTCCTGAGTTCCTCGAGGTTCTCTGGGGTCAACAGTTCTACATTCAGCTTCCAGGACCCCCTGCCCACTTTCTGGTTTGCCTCCAGCTGACAGTCGGCCAGCAGGAGGCAGTGGTCAGAAAAGAACACCGGCCTGACGTCGGTGGGCCTGACCGTGAGCGCGCGGGACACAAACATAAAGTCGATCCTGGAGCGAACCGACCCGTCGGGCCGCGACCACGTGTACCTGCGCTGCCCTCCGTCTGCTGGGTTGCTGAAGACGTCGAGCAGCTTGGCATCTTTGACCGTCTCCAGCAGGGCTCTGGACGTAGCGTCCAGTTTGTTTTCAGCCCTGCTGGATCGGTCGGCCTTGTCTAGGATACAATTGAAGTCCCCACCCAGAATGACCGGCCTGGAGGTGGTGAGCAGCTGTGGCAGCTGCTCAAAAACCGCCAGCCGCTCGGTTCTGGCGGCAGGGGCATACACATTAATCAGCCTGAGAGGGCAGTTTTTGTACGTGACGTCTGCTACGAGAAGGCGTCCCCCCACCACCTCCCTAACTTCGGAGATGGTGAAGCCACCTCCCCGCAGCAGGATGCCGAGGCCCGAGGAACGGCAGTCGTTCCCACCTGACCAGATGGACGGTCCGTGGGACCACGCACTCGACCAGCGCCTGTAGCTGCTGAGGTGAGGGATCCCACACTCCTGCAGGAACAGCAGGTCGGCTTTGACGTTGGCCAGGTAGGATAATGTGGACGCACATCTCAACCCGTCTTTGACACTGCGTACATTTACTGAGGCAAACTTAAAAGACATTTTTAAAGTACAAAAAGATTTGGCAGTTCTTACATGTCCGTCAGTCAGCATGCACCCGGTTCCGCATTCCTGTGGTGCTGACGAAGTTCTGCAGGGCGGCAGGGCTGATATATCCGTCCGAACCTGCCTCAAATCCTCGTCGGCGACGGGGTGACATCGTGGGAGTCAGGTGGCCGTCTGGATGGTCTGCTGCTGCTGCGATGGCCTCGGTTCTCCCCGTCACCTGTGGATTCTTCGTCGCTTTTGAAAAGAGCCTCTTGAGGTTCTGTCGTCGTCTGGCAGCTTTTCTCTCGTCACCGTTGAGGGGTCTAAACTGATAAGAACAGATACTACACTTGATCTTAGCCAAAAGGCCGAGAAGCGATAGCCCGTCAATTCCCCGCTGGCCCCCCTCCCTTCCTCAGCCACTGGCTTTCACGCGCCGCTTGCTGGCCACAGAAAAACCGTCAGCCTGCCTGAGTGCTGCAGTAGCGTCGCAGCGCAGCAGGGGGCTCAGCGTGTGCGTCCTTTACTCTGCCGTCGACACCTGCGGTGCCAGTAGGCAGGTGCTGCCACATGTTCTGTTTTTGATGCTCTTGTGAGTCAGTGCACCGTTCCTGGAGAGAGTGCAAGACCAGGTCGATGCGTGGCGTGGTAGGAGCGAGCCCCTTTCCCCAGCGCCCTGTTCCAAAAATCAGGTTAATATTTGGTCCCCAGATCGGGGAACTATCAGATATTAAACTGATAAGAACAGATACTACACTTGATCTTAGCCAAAAGGCCGAGAAGCGATAGCCCGTCAATTCCCAGCTGGCCCCCCTCCCTTCCTCAGCCACTGGCTTTCACGCGCCGCTTGCTGGCCACAGAAAAACCGTCAGCCTGCCTGAGTGCTGCAGTAGCGTCGCAGCGCAGCAGGGGGCTCAGCGTGTGCGTCCTTTACTCTGCCGTCGACACCTGCGGTGCCAGTAGGCAGGTGCTGCCACATGTTCTGTTTTTGATGCTCTTGTGAGTCAGTGCACCGTTCCTGGAGAGAGTGCAAGACCAGGTCGATGCGTGGCGTGGTAGGAGCGAGCCCCTTTCCCCAGCGCCCTGTTCCAAAAATCAGGTTAATATTTGGTCCCCAGATCGGGGAACTATCAGATATTAAACTGATAAGAACAGATACTACACTTGATCTTAGCCAAAAGGCCGAGAAGCGATAGCCCGTCAATTCCCAGCTGGCCCCCCTCCCTTCCTCAGCCACTGGCTTTCACGCGCCGCTTGCTGGCCACAGAAAAACCGTCAGCCTGCCTGAGTGCTGCAGTAGCGTCGCAGCGCAGCAGGGGGCTCAGCGTGTGCGTCCTTTACTCTGCCGTCGACACCTGCGGTGCCAGTAGGCAGGTGCTGCCACATGTTCTGTTTTTGATGCTCTTGTGAGTCAGTGCACCGTTCCTGGAGAGAGTGCAAGACCAGGTCGATGCGTGGCGTGGTAGGAGCGAGCCCCTTTCCCCAGCGCCCTGTTCCAAAAATCAGGTTAATATTTGGTCCCCAGATCGGGGAACTATCAGATATTAAACTGATAAGAACAGATTTTTTTTTCCAAAAATATACTTTATTCATAAAAATCTCAAGTAATCTATTACAGTGTACAGGGCTTCGAGTAGCAAAACAATGCGGAATCAAAACATTTTTGCAGATCCGTCCAAAACTACAGTGACTACATTTCAGTACTTAAAAAACTATGTCCATGTCTCAAAATTTACATATTTGTACTAATTACCATGATTACATTTCAATACTTAAAAACTATATACACGCCTTAAAAGATTACTGTGTGCCGTTAGTGCTCAGATTGGCACACAGTTACGCAGGTCGAGGGTATTCTGCAGTTCCTGGGCCCTCGGTCTGCCTCCGTTAAAAGGCCTTACAGTGTGGCCTTTCCCCATTGTGCCTTTGCGGCGGCTGCCCCAAGCTTCAGCCCGTCCCTTAGCACGTAGTCCTGGACCTTGGAATGTGCCAGTCTGCAACACTCGGTCGAGGACAGTTCTTTCAGCTGGAAGATCAGCAAGTTTCGGGCGGACCAAAGTGCGTCCTTCACCGAGTTGATGACCTTCCAGCAGCAGTTGATATTTGTCTCGGTGTGCGTTCCCGGAAACAGCCCGTAGAGCACAGACTCCTGCGTCACCGAGCTGCTCGGGACGAACCTCGACAAATACCACTGCATCTCGCTCCAGACCTTCTTTGCAAAGGCACATTCCAGAAGGAGGTGTGCGACCGTCTCGTCAGCCCCGCAGCCGCTTCGAGGGCAGCGTGCGGTGATGTTGAGACCTCGAGCGTGCATAAAGGATCTGACGGGGAGTGCCCTTCTCACCACCAGCCAAGCCAGATCTTGGTGCTTGTTTGTCAGTTCTGGTGATGAGGCGTTCTGCCAGATGACACTGACAGTCTGCTCAGGGAACCATCCGACAGGATCCGCCGTCTCCTTTTCTCTCAGGGCCCCAAGGACGTTACGCGCTGACCACTGCTTAATCGCCCTGTGGTCAAAGGTGTGTTTGCGGAAAAATTTCTCCACGAAGGACAGGTGCTGCGGTACGGTCCAACTACTCGGAGCGTTCCGCGGCAGTGTGGCCAGACCCATCCTTCGCAACACTCGGGACAGGTAGAACCTCAAAAAGTAGTGGCACTTGCTGTTGGTGTACCGAGGATCTACGCACAGCTTGATGCAGCCGCACACAAAGGTGGCCATCAGGATGAGGGCGGCGTTGGGAATGTCTTTCCCTCCGTTCTCTGGAGATTTGTGCATCGCCTCCCTCCGGACGCGATCCATCTTTGATCTCCAGATAAATTTGAAGATGGCCTGCGTCACTGCTGCAGCGCAGGATTTGGGGATAGGCCACACCTGCGCCACGTACAACAACACGGACAGCAACTCGCACCGGATCACCAGGTTTTTCCCTGTTATGGAGAGCGAGCGTTGCTCCCACAAGCCGAGTTTCTGCCTGGCTTTCGCGATGCGCTCCTCCCAGTTTTTGATGCATGCCCCTGCCGCTCCGAACCATATCCCCAGCACCTTCAGGTACTCTGCCCTGACGGTGAAGGGGACAAAGGATTTGTCGGCCCAGTTCCCAAAGAACATGGCCTCGCTCTTTCCCTGGTTGACTTTGACTCCCGAGGCCAGCTCGAACTGCTCGCAGACCTGGAGGAGCCTGCGGACAGACGAGGGGTCCGAGCAGAACACAGCCACGTCATCCATGTACAGGGAGGCTTTGACCTGCGTGCCTCCGCTGCCTGGGATTGTCACCCCTTTGATGCCTGGGTCGCTTCTGAGGGCCTGGGCAAAGGGTTCAATGCAACACACAAAAAGGACGGAGGAGAGAGGGCAGCCCTGTCTGACTCCAGACCTGATTTGGAAGCTATCTGTTTCCCACCCGTTGACTGAGACTGCGCTACTGATGTCTGTGTAGAGCAGCCGGATCCAATTGCGTATTCCCTCCCCAAAACCCATTTTGGAGAGCACATCCATCATGTAGTTGTGCGATATTCTGTCAAACGCCTTCTCCTGGTCGAGGCTGATGAGGCAGGTATCCACCTGCCTGTCCTGCACGTAGGCGATCGTATCCCTGAGTAGCGCCAGGCTGTCAGAGATCTTCCTGCCGGGTACAGCACAGGTTTGATCAGGATGGATTACTGACCCCAGAGCAGACTTGACCCGGTTGGCGATGACCTTGGCCAGAATTTTGTAATCCACGTTCAATAGTGAAATGGGTCGCCAATTCCGAATTTCTTCCCTCTCCCCCTTCTGCTTGTAGATGAGGGTAATGATGCCTTTCCTCATGGATTCTGACATCCTGCCCTCCAGAAGCATACTCTCGTATACTTCCAGGAGGTCCGGGCCCGTCAAGTCCCACAACGCCGAGTAAAACTCCGCCGGTAAGCCGTCGCTTCCGGGAGTTTTACCCTTCTGCAAGGACTCGACGGCCTTGGTCAGCTCTTCCAGAGATACCGGTCTCTCCAGGCTGTCCCGCTCACCGTCGTCTAAGACCTGCGTGATAGACGACAGGAAAGACTGGGAGGCCGTGCTGTCTGTCGGCTTCAGGTCATACAGTCCGGCATAGAAGGATTTGCAGATCCTCAGAATGTCAGACTGCGATGACCCCACTGAGCCGTCCTCTTCCTTCAGGCTGCTGATCACAGAGGTTTCTCTGTGCACCTTCTGGAAGAAGAAGCGTGAGCACTTTTCGTCCTGCTCCACGGAGCGGACCCTGGACCGGAAGATGACCTTGGCGGCCTCCGAGGCAAAGAGCGAGGCTTGCAGGCTCTTCACCTCCTGGAGCTCCTCCTTGACATCGACCCCCATCGACTGCAGTTGGAGCAGTTCCTGCATGCTTTTCTGGAGTTGGGACATGTCCCGCCGTCTCTCCCTGGCCTTCTGAACCCCTTTGCGAATGAAGAACCTTTTGATGTTGCCTTTGATGGTTTCCCACCAGAGCGATGGAGACTCAAAGAAGGGTTTGACGGTCCTCCAACCGTGGTAATCCCTCCTGAGTTCCTCGAGGTTCTCTGGGGTCAACAGTTCTACATTCAGCTTCCAGGACCCCCTGCCCACTTTCTGGTTTGCCTCCAGCTGACAGTCGGCCAGCAGGAGGCAGTGGTCAGAAAAGAACACCGGCCTGACGTCGGTGGGCCTGACCGTGAGCGCGCGGGACACAAACATAAAGTCGATCCTGGAGCGAACCGACCCGTCGGGCCGCGACCACGTGTACCTGCGCTGCCCTCCGTCTGCTGGGTTGCTGAAGACGTCGAGCAGCTTGGCATCTTTGACCGTCTCCAGCAGGGCTCTGGACGTAGCGTCCAGTTTGTTTTCAGCCCTGCTGGATCGGTCGGCCTTGTCTAGGATACAATTGAAGTCCCCACCCAGAATGACCGGCCTGGAGGTGGTGAGCAGCTGTGGCAGCTGCTCAAAAACCGCCAGCCGCTCGGTTCTGGCGGCAGGGGCATACACATTAATCAGCCTGAGAGGGCAGTCTTTGTACGTGACGTCTGCTACGAGAAGGCGTCCCCCCACCACCTCCCTAACTTCGGAGATGGTGAAGCCACCTCCCCGCAGCAGGATGCCGAGGCCCGAGGAACGGCAGTCGTTCCCACCTGACCAGATGGACGGTCCGTGGGACCACGCACTCGACCAGCGCCTGTAGCTGCTGAGGTGAGGGATCCCACACTCCTGCAGGAACAGCAGGTCGGCTTTGACGTTGGCCAGGTAGGATAATGTGGACGCACATCTCAACCCATCTTTGACACTGCGTACATTTACTGAGGCAAACTTAAAAGACATTTTTAAAGTACAAAAAGATTTGGCAGTTCTTACATGTCCGTCAGTCAGCATGCACCCGGTTCCGCATTCCTGTGGTGCTGACGAAGTTCTGCAGGGCGGCAGGGCTGATATATCCGTCCGAACCTGCCTCAAATCCTCGTCGGCGACTGGGTGACATCGTGGGAGTCAGGTGGCCGTCTGGATGGTCTGCTGCTGCTGCGATGGCCTCGGTTCTCCCCGTCACCTGTGGATTCTTCGTCGCTTTTGAAAAGAGCCTCTTGAGGTTCTGTCGTCGTCTGGCAGCTTTTCTCTCGTCACCGTTGAGGGGTCTAAACTGATAAGAACAGATACTACACTTGATCTTAGCCAAAAGGCCGAGAAGCGATAGCCCGTCAATTCCCCGCTGGCCCCCCTCCCTTCCTCAGCCACTGGCTTTCACGCGCCGCTTGCTGGCCACAGAAAAACCGTCAGCCTGCCTGAGTGCTGCAGTAGCGTCGCAGCGCAGCAGGGGGCTCAGCGTGTGCGTCCTTTACTCTGCCGTCGACACCTGCGGTGCCAGTAGGCAGGTGCTGCCACATGTTCTGTTTTTGATGCTCTTGTGAGTCAGTGCACCGTTCCTGGAGAGAGTGCAAGACCAGGTCGATGCGTGGCGTGGTAGGAGCGAGCCCCTTTCCCCAGCGCCCTGTTCCATAAATCAGGTTAATATTTGGTCCCCAGATCGGGGAACTATCAGATATTAAACTGATAAGAACAGATTTTTTTTTTCCAAAAATATACTTTATTCATAAAAATCTCAAGTAATCTATTACAGTGTACAGGGCTTCGAGTAGCAAAACAATGCGGAATCAAAACATTTTTGCAGATCTGTCCAAAACTACAGTGACTACATTTCAGTACTTAACATTTCAGTACTTAAAAAAAAACTATGTCCATGTCTCAAAATTTACATATTTGTACTAATTACCATGATTACATTTCAATACTTAAAAACTATATACACGCCTTAAAAGATTACTGTGTGCCGTTAGTGCTCAGATTGGCACACAGTTACGCAGGTCGAGGGTATTCTGCAGTTCCTGGGCCCTCGGTCTGCCTCCGTTAAAAGGCCTTACAGTGTGGCCTTTCCCCATTGTGCCTTTGCGGCGGCTGCCCCAAGCTTCAGCCCGTCCCTTAGCACGTAGTCCTGGACCTTGGAATGTGCCAGTCTGCAACACTCGGTCGAGGACAGTTCTTTCAGCTGGAAGATCAGCAAGTTTCGGGCGGACCAAAGTGCGTCCTTCACCGAGTTGATGACCTTCCAGCAGCAGTTGATATTTGTCTCGGTGTGCGTTCCCGGAAACAGCCCGTAGAGCACAGACTCCTGCGTCACCGAGCTGCTCGGGACGAACCTCGACAAATACCACTGCATCTCGCTCCAGACCTTCTTTGCAAAGGCACATTCCAGAAGGAGGTGTGCGACCGTCTCGTCAGCCCCGCAGCCGCTTCGAGGGCAGCGTGCGGTGATGTTGAGACCTCGAGCGTGCATAAAGGATCTGACGGGGAGTGCCCTTCTCACCACCAGCCAAGCCAGATCTTGGTGCTTGTTTGTCAGTTCTGGTGATGAGGCGTTCTGCCAGATGACACTGACAGTCTGCTCAGGGAACCATCCGACAGGATCCGCCGTCTCCTTTTCTCTCAGGGCCCCAAGGACGTTACGCGCTGACCACTGCTTAATCGCCTTGTGGTCAAAGGTGTGTTTGCGGAAAAATTTCTCCACGAAGGACAGGTGCTGCGGTACGGTCCAACTACTCGGAGCGTTCCGCGGCAGTGTGGCCAGACCCATCCTTCGCAACACTCGGGACAGGTAGAACCTCAAAAAGTAGTGGCACTTGCTGTTGGTGTACCGAGGATCTACGCACAGCTTGATGCAGCCGCACACAAAGGTGGCCATCAGGATGAGGGCGGCGTTGGGAATGTCTTTCCCTCCGTTCTCTGGAGATTTGTGCATCGCCTCCCTCCGGACGCGATCCATCTTTGATCTCCAGATAAATTTGAAGATGGCCTGTGTCACTGCTGCAGCGCAGGATTTGGGGATAGGCCACACCTGCGCCACGTACAACAACACGGACAGCAACTCGCACCGGATCACCAGGTTTTTCCCTGTTATGGAGAGTGAGCGTTGCTCCCACAAGCCGAGTTTCTGCCTGGCTTTCGCGATGCGCTCCTCCCAGTTTTTGATGCATGCCCCTGCCGCTCCGAACCATATCCCCAGCACCTTCAGGTACTCTGCCCTGACGGTGAAGGGGACAAAGGATTTGTCGGCCCAGTTCCCAAAGAACATGGCCTCGCTCTTTCCCTGGTTGACTTTGGCTCCCGAGGCCAGCTCGAACTGCTCGCAGACCTGGAGGAGCCTGCGGACAGACGAGGGGTCCGAGCAGAACACAGCCACGTCATCCATGTACAGGGAGGCTTTGACCTGCGTGCCTCCGCTGCCTGGGATTGTCACCCCTTTGATGCCTGGGTCGCTTCTGAGGGCCTGGGCAAAGGGTTCAATGCAACACACAAAAAGGACGGAGGAGAGAGGGCAGCCCTGTCTGACTCCAGACCTGATTTGGAAGCTATCTGTTTCCCACCCGTTGACTGAGACTGCGCTACTGATGTCTGTGTAGAGCAGCCGGATCCAATTGCGTATTCCCTCCCCAAAACCCATTTTGGAGAGCACATCCATCATGTAGCTGTGCGATATTCTGTCAAACGCCTTCTCCTGGTCGAGGCTGATGAGGCACGTATCCACCTGCCTGTCCTGCACGTAGGCGATCGTATCCCTGAGTAGCGCCAGGCTATCAGAGATCTTCCTGCCGGGTACAGCACAGGTTTGATCAGGATGGATTACTGACCCCAGAGCAGACTTGACCCGGTTGGCGATGACCTTGGCCAGAATTTTGTAATCCACGTTCAATAGTGAAATGGGTCGCCAATTCCGAATTTCTTCCCTCTCCCCCTTCTGCTTGTAGATGAGGGTAATGATGCCTTTCCTCATGGATTCTGACATCCTGCCCTCCAGAAGCATACTCTCGTATACTTCCAGGAGGTCCGGGCCCGTCAAGTCCCACAACGCCGAGTAAAACTCCGCCGGTAAGCCGTCGCTTCCGGGAGTTTTACCCTTCTGCAAGGACTCGACGGCCTTGGTCAGCTCTTCCAGAGATACCGGTCTCTCCAGGCTGTCCCGCTCACCGTCGTCTAAGACCTGCGTGATAGACGACAGGAAAGACTGGGAGGCCGTGCTGTCTGTCGGCTTCAGGTCATACAGTCCGGCATAGAAGGATTTGCAGATCCTCAGAATGTCAGACTGCGATGACCCCACTGAGCCGTCCTCTTCCTTCAGGCTGCTGATCACAGAGGTTTCTCTGTGCACCTTCTGGAAGAAGAAGCGTGAGCACTTTTCGTCCTGCTCCACGGAGCGGACCCTGGACCGGAAGATGACCTTGGCGGCCTCCGAGGCAAAGAGCGAGGCTTGCTGGCTCTTCACCTCCTGGAGCTCCTCCTTGACATCGACCCCCATCGACTGCAGTTGGAGCAGTTCCTGCATGCTTTTCTGGAGTCGGGACATGTCCCGCCGTCTCTCCCTGGCCTTCTGAACCCCTTTGCGAATGAAGAACCTTTTGATGTTGCCTTTGATGGTTTCCCACCAGAGCGATGGAGACTCAAAGAAGGGTTTGACGGTCCTCCAACCGTGGTAATCCCTCCTGAGTTCCTCGAGGTTCTCTGGGGTCAACAGTTCTACATTCAGCTTCCAGGACCCCCTGCCCACTCTCTGGTTTGCCTCCAGCTGACAGTCGGCCAGCAGGAGGCAGTGGTCAGAAAAGAACACCGGCCTGACGTCGGTGGGCCTGACCGTGAGCGCGCGGGACACAAACATAAAGTCGATCCTGGAGCGAACCGACCCGTCGGGCCGCGACCACGTGTACCTGCGCTGCCCTCCGTCTGCTGGGTTGCTGAAGACGTCGAGCAGCTTGGCATCTTTGACCGTCTCCAGCAGGGCTCTGGACGTAGCGTCCAGTTTGTTTTCAGCCCTGCTGGATCGGTCGGCCTTGTCTAGGATACAATTGAAGTCCCCACCCAGAATGACCGGCCTGGAGGTGGTGAGCAGCTGTGGCAGCTGCTCAAAAACCGCCAGCCGCTCGGTTCTGGCGGCAGGGGCATACACATTAATCAGCCTGAGAGGGCAGTTTTTGTACGTGACGTCTGCTACGAGAAGGCGTCCCCCCACCACCTCCCTAACTTCGGAGATGGTGAAGCCACCTCCCCGCAGCAGGATGCCGAGGCCCGAGGAACGGCAGTCGTTCCCACCTGACCAGATGGACGGTCCGTGGGACCACGCACTCGACCAGCGCCTGTAGCTGCTGAGGTGAGGGATCCCACACTCCTGCAGGAACAGCAGGTCGGCTTTGACGCTGGCCAGGTAGGATAATGTGGACGCACATCTCAACCCATCTTTGACACTGCGTACATTTACCGAGGCAAACTTAAAAGACATTTTTAAAGTACAAAAAGATTTGGCAGTTCTTACATGTCCGTCAGTCAGCATGCACCCGGTTCCGCATTCCTGTGGTGCTGACGAAGTTCTGCAGGGCCGCAGGGCTGATATATCCGTCCGAACCTGCCTCAAATCCTCGTCGGCGACTGGGTGACATCGTGGGAGTCATGTGGCCGTCTGGATGGTCTGCTGCTGCTGCGATGGCCTCGGTTCTCCCCGTCACCTGTGGATTCTTCGTCGCTTTTGAAAAGAGCCTCTTGAGGTTCTGTCGTCGTCTGGCAGCTTTTCTCTCGTCACCGTTGAGGGGTCTCGCTGCCACGGATTTCCTTTTCCGTACCTTTCTGCTGGATTTGACTTTCAGCCAGGGGCTTTCGAGCTCCGAGCTCTCCTGTTCCATGGCTTCGGCGCCCTCTGCTGGTGGTGCTGACGATGCGTCCTCCTGCTGCACTGGGGGGTCCGCTCGTCCTTCCGAAGCCTTTTCCGGGCCTGCTTCTGGACCGGTCGTCTGTCCCTCTGAGGTGATAAGAACAGATACTACACTTGATCTTAGCCAAAAGGCCGAGAAGCGATAGCCCGTCAATTCCCAGCTGGCCCCCCTCCCTTCCTCAGCCACTGGCTTTCACGCGCCGCTTGCTGGCCACAGAAAAACCGTCAGCCTGCCTGAGTGCTGCAGTAGCGTCGCAGCGCAGCAGGGGGCTCAGCGTGTGCGTCCTTTACTCTGCCGTCGACACCTGCTGTGCCAGGAGGCAGGTGCTGCCACATGTTCTGTTTTTGATGCTTTTGTGAGTCAGTGCACCGTTTCTGGAGAGAGTGCAAGACCAGGTCGATGCGTGGCGTGGTAGGAGCCAGCCCCTTTCCCCAGCGCCCTGTTCCAAAAATCAGGTTAATATTTGGTCCCCAGATCGGGGAACTATCAGATATTAAACTGATAAGAACAGATTTTTTTTTTCAAAAATATACTTTATTCATAAAAATCTCAAGTAAACTATTACAATGTACAGGGCTTCGAGTACCAAAACAATGCGGAATGAAAACATTTTTGCAGATCTGTCCAAAACTACAGTGACTACATTTCAGTACTTAACATTTCAGTACTTAAAAAAAAACTATGTCCATGTCTCCATATTTACATATTTGTACTAATTACAATGATTACATTTCAATACTTAAAAAACTATATACACGGCTCAAAAAATTTCTGTGTGCCGTTAGTTCTCAGATTGGCACACAGTCACGCAGGTCGAGGGTATTCTGCAGTTCCTGGGCCCTCGGTCTGCCTCCGTTAAAAGGCCTTACAGCGTGGCCTTTCCCCATTGTGCCTTTGCGGCGGCTGCCCCAAGCTTCAGCCCGTCCCTCAGCACGTAGTCCTGGACCTTGGAATGTGCCAGTCTGCAACACTCGGTCGAGGACAATTCTTTCAGCTGGAAGATCAGCAAGTTTCGGGCGGACCAAAGTGCGTCCTTCACCGAGTTGATGACCTTCCAGCAGCAGTTGATATTTGTCTCGTTGTGCGTTTCCGGAAACAGCCCGTAGAGCACAGAGTCCTGCGTTACCGAGCTGCTCGGGACGAACCGCGACAAATACCACTGATAAGAACAGATACTACACTTGATCTTAGCCAAAAGGCCGAGAAGCGATAGCCCGTCAATTCCCAGCTGGCCCCCCTCCCTTCCTCAGCCACTGGCTTTCACGCGCCGCTTGCTGGCCACAGAAAAACCGTCAGCCTGCCTGAGTGCTGCAGTAGCGTCGCAGCGCAGCAGGGGGCTCAGCGTGTGCGTCCTTTACTCTGCCGTCGACACCTGCTGTGCCAGGAGGCAGGTGCTGCCACATGTTCTGTTTTTGATGCTCTTGTGAGTCAGTGCACCGTTCCTGGAGAGAGTGCAAGACCAGGTCGATGCGTGGCGTGGTAGGAGCGAGCCCCTTTCCCCAGCGCCCTGTTCCAAAAATCAGGTTAATATTTGGTCCCCAGATCGGGGAACTATCAGATATTAAACTGATAAGAACAGATTTTTTTTTTCCAAAAATATACTTTATTCATAAAAATCTCAAGTAAACTATTACAATGTACAGGGCTTCGAGTAGCAAAACAATGCGGAATGAAAACATTTTTGCAGATCTGTCCAAAACTACAGTGACTACATTTCAGTACTTAACATTTCAGTACTTAAAAAAAACTATGTCCATGTCTCCATATTTACATATTTGTACTAATTACAATGATTACATTTCAATACTTAAAAAACTATATACACGGCTCAAAAAATTTCTGTGTGCCGTTAGTGCTCAGATTGGCACACAGTTACGCAGGTCGAGGGTATTCTGCAGTTCCTGGGCCCTCGGTCTGCCTCCGTTAAAAGGCCTTACAGCGTGGCCTTTCCCCATTGTGCCTTTGCGGCGGCTGCCCCAAGCTTCAGCCCGTCCCTCAGCACGTAGTCCTGGACCTTGGAATGTGCCAGTCTGCAACACTCGGTCGAGGACAATTCTTTCAGCTGGAAGATCAGCAAGTTTCGGGCGGACCAAAGTGCGTCCTTCACCGAGTTGATGACCTTCCAGCAGCAGTTGATATTTGTCTCGGTGTGCGTTCCCGGAAACAGCCCGTAGAGCACAGAGTCCTGCGTCACCGAGCTGCTCGGGACGAACCGCGACAAATACCACTGCATCTCACTCCAGACCTTCTTTGCAAAGGCACATTCCACAAGGAGGTGTGCGACCGTCTCGTCAGCCCCGCAGCCGCTTCGAGGGCAGCGTGCGGTGATGTTGAGACCTCGAGCGTGCATAAAGGATCTGACGGGGAGTGCCCTTCTCACCACCAGCCAAGCCAGATCTTGGTGCTTGTTTGTCAGTTCTGGTGATGAGGCGTTCTGCCAGATGACACTGACAGTCTGCTCAGGGAACCATCCGACAGGAACCGCCGTCTCCTTTTCTCTCAGGGCCCCAAGGACGTTACGCGCTGACCACTGCTTAATCGCCTTGTGGTCAAAGGTGTGTTTGCGGAAAAATTTCTCCACGAAGGACAGGTGCTGCGGGACGGTCCAACTACTCGGAGCGTTCCGCGGCAGTGTGGCCAGACCCATCCTTCGCAACACTCGGGACAGGTAGAACCTCAAAAAGTAGTGGCACTTGCTGTTGGTGTACCGAGGATCTACGCACAGCTTGATGCAGCCGCACACAAAGGTGGCCATCAGGATGAGGGCGGCGTTGGGAATGTCTTTCCCTCCGTTCTCTGGAGATTTGTGCATCGCCTCCCTCCGGACGCGATCCATCTTTGATCTCCAGATAAATTTGAAGATGGCCTGCGTCACTGCTGCAGCGCCACACCTGCGCCACGTACAACAACACGGACAGCAACTCGCACCGGATCACCAGGTTTTTCCCTGTTATGGAGAGCGAGCGTTGCTCCCACAAGCCCAGTTTCTGCCTGGCTTTCGCGATGCGCTCCTCCCAGTTTTTGATGCATGCCCCTGCCGCTCCGAACCATATCCCCAGCACCTTCAGGTACTCTGCCCTGACGGTGAAGGGGACAAAGGATTTGTCGGCCCAGTTCCCAAAGAACATGGCCTCGCTCTTTCCCTGGTTGACTTTGGCTCCCGAGGCCAGCTCGAACTGCTCGCAGACCTGGAGGAGCCTGCGGACAGACGGGGGGTCCGAGCAGAACACAGCCACGTCATCCATGTACAGGGAGGCTTTGACCTGCGTGCCTCCGCTGCCTGGGATTGTCACCCCTTTGATGCCTGGGTCGCTTCTGAGGGCCTGGGCAAAGGGTTCAATGCAACACACAAAAAGGACGGAGGAGAGAGGGCAGCCCTGTCTGACTCCAGACCTGATTTGGAAGCTATCTGTTTCCCACCCGTTGACTGAGACTGCGCTACTGATGTCTGTGTAGAGCAGCCGGATCCAATTGCGTATTCCCTCCCCAAAACCCATTTTGGAGAGCACATCCATCATGTAGCTGTGCGATATTCTGTCAAACGCCTTCTCCTGGTCGAGGCTGATGAGGCACGTATCCACCTGCCTGTCCTGCACGTAGGCGATCGTATCCCTGAGTAGCGCCAGGCTGTCAGAGATCTTCCTGCCGGGTACAGCACAGGTTTGATCAGGATGGATTACTGACCCCAGAGCAGACTTGACTCGGTTGGCGATGACCTTGGCCAGAATTTTGTAATCCACGTTCAATAGTGAAATGGGTCGCCAATTCCGAATTTCTTCCCTCTCCCCCTTCTGCTTGTAGATGAGGGTAATGATGCCTTTCCTCATGGATTCTGACATCCTGCCCTCCAGAAGCATACTCTCGTATACTTCCAGGAGGTCCGGGCCCGTCAAGTCCCACAACGCCGAGTAAAACTCCGCCGGTAAGCCGTCGCTTCCGGGAGTTTTACCCTTCTGCAAGGACTCGACGGCCTTGGTCAGCTCTTCCAGAGATACCGGTCTCTCCAGGCTGTCCCGCTCACCGTCGTCTAAGACCTGCGTGATAGACGACAGGAAAGACTGGGAGGCCGTGCTGTCTGTCGGCTTCAGGTCATACAGTCCGGCATAGAAGGATTTGCAGATCCTCAGAATGTCAGACTGCGATGACCCCACTGAGCCGTCCTCTTCCTTCAGGCTGCTGATCACAGAGGTTTCTCTGTGCACCTTCTGGAAGAAGAAGCGTGAGCACTTTTCGTCCTGCTCCACGGAGCGGACCCTGGACCGGAAGATGACCTTGGCGGCCTCCGAGGCAAAGAGCGAGGCTTGCTGGCTCTTCACCTCCTGGAGCTCCTCCTTGACATCGACCCCCATCGACTGCAGTTGGAGCAGTTCCTGCATGCTTTTCTGGAGTCGGGACATGTCCCCCCGTCTCTCCCTGGCCTTCTGAACCCCTTTGCGAATGAAGAACCTTTTGATGTTGCCTTTGATGGTTTCCCACCAGAGCGATGGAGACTCAAAGAAGGGTTTGACGGTCCTCCAACCGTGGTAATCCCTCCTGAGTTCCTCGAGGTTCTCTGGGGTCAACAGTTCTACGTTCAGCTTCCAGGACCCCCTGCCCACTTTCTGGTTTGCCTCCAGCTGACAGTCTGCCAGCAGGAGGCAGTGGTCAGAAAAGAACACCGGCCTGACGTCGGTGGGCCTGACCGTGAGCGCGCGGGACACAAACATAAAGTCGATCCTGGAGCGAACCGACCCGTCAGGTCGCGACCACGTGTACCTGCGCTGCCCTCCGTCTGCTGGGTTGCTGAAGACGTCGAGCAGCTTGGCATCTTTGACCGTCTCCAGCAGGGCTCTGGACGTCGCGTCCAGTTTGTTTTCAGCCCTGCTGGATCGGTCGGCCTTGTCTAGGATACAATTGAAGTCCCCACCCAGAATGACCGGCCTGGAGGTGGTGAGCAGCTGTGGCAGCTGCTCAAAAACCGCCAGCCGCTCGGTTCTGGCGGCAGGGGCATACACATTAATCAGCCTGAGAGGGCAGTTTTTGTACGTGACGTCTGCTACGAGAAGGCGTCCCCCCACCACCTCCCTAACTTCGGAGATGGTGAAGCCACCTCCCCGCAGCAGGATGCCGAGGCCCGAGGAACGGCAGTCGTTCCCACCTGACCAGATGGACGGTCCGTGGGACCACGCACTCGACCAGCGCCTGTAGCTGCTGAGGTGAGGGATCCCACACTCCTGCAGGAACAGCAGGTCGGCTTTGACGTTGGCCAGGTAGGATAATGTGGACGCACATCTCAACCCATCTTTGACACTGCGTACATTTACTGAGGCAAACTTAAAAGACATTTTTAAAGTACAAAAAGATTTGGCAGTTCTTACATGTCCGTCAGTCAGCATGCACCCGGTTCCGCATTCCTGTGGTGCTGACGAAGTTCTGCAGGGCGGCAGGGCTGATATATCCGTCCGAACCTGCCTCAAATCCTCGTCGGCGACTGGGTGACATCGTCGGAGTCATGTGGCCGTCTGGATGGTCTGCTGCTGCTGCGATGGCGTCGGTTCTCCCCGTCACCTGTGGATTCTTCGTCGCTTTTGAAAAGAGCCTCTTGAGGTTCTGTCGTCGTCTGGCAGCTTTTCTCTCGTCACCGTTGAGGGGTCTCGCTGCCACGGATTTCCTTTTCCGTATCTTTCTGCTGGATTTGACTTTCAGCCAGGGGCTTTCGAGCTCCGAGCTCTCCTGTTCCATGGCTTCGGCGCCCTCTGCTGGTGGTGCTGACGATGCGTCCTCCTCCTGCTGCACTGGGGGGTCCGCTCGTCCTTCCGAAGCCTTTTCCGGGCCTGCTTCTGGACCGGTCGTCTGTCCCTCTGAGGTGGCACGGACGCTTGCCTTCTTCACTCCGCCTCCGGTGATCTGGGCGTAAGTGGCCTTTCGCTTGGGGCAGGCTCTGTAGACGTGGCCAGCCTCCCCACACAGGTTGCAACATTTGCTGTCGCTGCAGTCCTTTGTCGCGTGCCCCTCCTTCAAGCAGTTTCTGCAGAAGGTGGTGCTGCAGCTCGCGGCAAAATGGCCGGTTTTGCCGCAGATTCGGCACACTCGAGGCTGTCCCGCGTAGTACAGGAAGCCTCGATTCCCCCCGATGGCAAAATTGGAGGGCAGGTGCAGGAGGTCTCCGTTGGGGTCGGTCCTGAGAGTTACTCTCACCTGTCTCTTACAGGTCCAGATTCCGTACTTGTCCATCACATCCGCGCTCTCACCCTTCACCTCCACGTACCTGGAGAGGAACGTCAGCACATCAGCCGCAGGGACGTAGGGGTTATACATTTGGAACGTGATGACCCGGTTCCTCTGGGACGGCACGGTGAACAGGGGCTCCGCCGTCAGGATGGAGAGGGGCCCCTCTTTGCCTTTCTCCTTGAGGGCTGTCAGGAACTTGAGGCATCCTGACAGGCTCCTGAAGCTGACGTCCACGTAGGGCTGGTTGTTGTATTCAGCCACACCGTAGACGTCTGCTGCCTGGAACCCGCAGCACTCAAACAGTACCTTCTTCACGACGAAGTTTCGGCCCACGGGCGAGTCTCCTCCTGAAGCCTTCACCCGGATGGTGTTGGGCAGCCCTTGGCCTGTAGCTTTCGATGCAGCTGCAGCCATGGCTCGGTGACACTGAGTCGTACTGTACCGGCGTTAGGTCCAAGCCAGAGGCTTGAAACCAGCATTAAGATCCACCAATAGCAGCAGAGCTCAAGTGTTGTAGACGATCTTCTCCCAGTCGTCTGACACCTGCTTCTTCAATCCACAACGCCCATCGAAATCCGATAGCTCTTTGCGAAACCCGAGCCCCAGGCTAAGAACACTTGATCTTAGCCAACAGGCCGAGAAGCGATAGCCTGTCCATTCCCACCGGGCCTGGTCACCCCCATTAAGTTGTGTGTTGTGTTGCAGGTTTTTTGCCTGGGAACTCTAGCCCCAAACACTACATTACTGTTTCCCTCTCTCACTTCCTCCTCTTACCAATAAAAAAAAAGAGCTCTCTGCACGACCAACACATGCTCAGTGCAGGTGACACTTTTTGCCTGATGGCAAGGGAGTAAACCTCAATCCTTCCTCCACATTTGCAATTGAGTGAAGCCATGGCTGACACACCTTTGCTGGCCAGCCCAAAATTTGTCACTCCTGTGGAAAATCTTGCCAAGCAACAGCCAACTGCAGAACCCTCATCTGCAAGGACTCAAAGCAGGAATGGTACCTGGTAAAGAACTTCTTTCCTTTGAGGGATGCGAGCTTCGCTGGTTGGCCAGCATTTATTGACCATCCCTAGTTGCCCTGGGGTAGGTGGTGGTGAGCTGCCTTCTTGAATTGTGCAGTCCATCTCCTGTTGGTTGACCCATAATGCTGTGAGGGAGGGAATGCCAGCATTTTGACTCAGTGAGTGCAAAGGAATGGCAATCTATTTCCACGTCAAGATGGTTAGGGGCTTGCAGTGGAACTTGCAGGTGGTAGTGTTCCCATGCATCTGCTGCCCTTGTCCTTCTACATGGAAGTGGTCATGGGTTTGGAAGGTGCTGTCTAAGGATCTTTGGTGAATTGCTGCAGTGCATCTTGTACATAGCACACATTGATGCTACTGAGTGTCAATGGTGAAGAGAGTGGATTTTTGTTGATATGGTGCCAATCAAGTGGGGCTGCTTTG
The DNA here is from genome assembly GCF_965287045.1 of Carcharhinus amblyrhynchos. NCBI lineage: Eukaryota > Metazoa > Chordata > Chondrichthyes > Carcharhiniformes > Carcharhinidae > Carcharhinus > Carcharhinus amblyrhynchos. The sequence goes on along the minus strand of NW_027650074.1, from coordinate 130,826 downwards.
TCCTGGGTGATGTATAGATTCTTGAGTGTGTTGGAGCTGAACCCATTCAGGCAAATGGGGAGTATTCCATCACACCTGACTTGTGCCTTGTCGATGGTGGATCGGCTGTCGGGAGTCAGGAGGTGAGTTACTCATCACACTATTCCTAGTCTCTGACTCACTCTTGTAGCCGCTGTGTTTATGTGATGAGTTCAGTTGAGTTTCTGGTCAAAGATAACACCAGGGATATTGATATAAGGTGGGGGGCAGCAGGTTCAGTGATGACTACACCATTGAATGTCAAGGGGCAGGGGTTAGAGTGCTCTTGATGGGGATGGTCATTGCTTGGCATCTGTGTGGCATGATTGTTATTTGCCATTGTCAAACCAAGCCTGGATATTGTCCACATCTTGTTGCATTTGGACAAGGGCTGCTTCACTATCTGAGGAGTTGCGAATGCTGCTGAACATTGTGCGATTATTGGTGATCACCACTTCTGATCCTGTAAAGGAGGGAAGGTCATTGACGAGGTAGCTGAAAATTGTTGGACCTATGACACTAATCTGAGGGACTCCTGCAGAGATGTCCTGGAGCTGAGATGACTGACCCTCCACAACCACGACCATCTTCCTATGTGGCAGATATGACTCCAACCAGTGGAGAGTTTGCCTCCTGATGTCCACTGATGATATCCAGTTTGCCTCCTGATGTCCACTCCTGATATCCAGTTTGACTTGCCGCACTGTCAAATGCAGCCTTCATGTTGAGGACTATCACTCTCATGTGACCTTTGGACTCTTTTGTCCATGTTTGAACCAAGGCTGTAATGAGGTCAGGAGCCGAGTGACCCTGGTGAAACCCAAACTGGGCATCACTGAGCAACTTATTGCTGAGCAGGTACTTCAGACTCACCTTTTACGCTGATGTGTTGGGCTCCTCCATCATTGAGGATGGGGATATTTTTGGAGCTTCCTTTTCCAGTGAGTTGTTTAATTGTCCACAACCATTCGCGTCTGCAGGGAGTACTGTCGATGACCCCTTCCATCACTTGACTGATGACCGAGATTAGACTGATTGGGTGGTAATTGATTGGCTTGCATTTGTCCTGCTTTTTGTATACAGGATGTGCCTGGGCAATTTTCCACATTGTTTGGCAGGTGCCAGCGTTCTTACTGTATTGGAAAAGCTTGGCTAGGGGAGTGCCTGACAGAGAATAACGAGTCAGGCAGTAAGGCACAAAATCCGGTTCGCCGCTCCCAAAGGATAAGCAACCACAGGCAAAATGTGTTCAAAGAAAATGGGTGTCAAATGATTTCACACTGGACTCCCCAACTGTTCCATATGCCCTCCATTAATTCGCCACCATTCTCCCAATCTACCACCAAAAATAGGTTACACCAAGCTGAGGCTTTAATTTGCTGAACAATTTTTGAGAAAGATGGGATGGTGCAACTAAGAGTTGATACAAATATTATAGGCATATACACAGGTATGAGTCTGAAACTGACACAGAAACTAAAATCAAAACAGAGCCTGAAACTAGAACCTAACACAAACTCTGAAATACACAAACTAATACTATCAATAAAATTGTTGCCAGCCTTGAATCGATATAAGGCCGAGAACTAATGAAAATAAATGCATTGCTCTGTATCTCACAGAGGACCTGACATTAATAATGCCTCCAAATTAATATATTTCTTGAAATTATTCCGTATATAGAAACTACCGCTTGTGACTGATACATTGTGATTGGTGTATCACACCAAGTTTATGGTTATGTAGTAGTTAGATATTGTGACTGGCAGAATGCTGTCAGCATTCAAACAAGACACACCACCACCAGTCAACAAACCAGTGCAACGAAAATTACCTGTACCATTAAAATAGCAACAACTATCTCCACCCAGCTCAACCACATATGTTCCAAATCAGAAGTCCAAAGACGTGTGGGTTAGGTTGATTGGTTCTGCTAAGAAATTGCCCCTTAGTGTCGAGGGATGTGCAGGTTACGGAGATTAGTGGGTCTGATATGTAGAGATATGGGGGTAGGGCCTGGGTGGGATTGTATTTGGTACAGACTCGATGGGCCGAAGGGCCTCTTTCTGCACTGTAGGGTTCGATGGTTCTATGAAAATTGGACTGCTTCACTCTTTATCTGCATTGACTTACCTCCCTCCACTCAGTTGCCAAGTGGCAAACACAATCACTTCTCTGTGATAGTAGCGATAGTGCTCGCCTCTGCGCTTTTACAATGGTGTCAATTCCCAGCCCTGTTCTTTCATGATGCCAAATCACCATCATGTCTTTGTTTGTCCCAGTAGTGGTGGTCACAACCCCTGACCTGTCAATTTGGATATCCCAGAGTCTGTTCCATGTTAACAGCCAATATTTTGTTTCACATTAACTAAAGAGACTGCCATCAAATCAGCTTTTTACACTGCGGTCTGGCTACAATGCCCAGTCCCTGTCATTAGAATGAAAGAATACCCCAAGGATATTTTGGCCTTGGAGGGAGTGCAGAGGAGGTTTACTAGGCTGATACCGGAGTTGAGGGGGTTGAGCTATGAGGAGAGGCTGAATAAACTAGGCTTGTACTCGTTAGAGTTTAGAAGAATGAGGGGAGATCTCATTGAGACGTATAAGATGATGAATGGGATGGATAGGATAGAGGTGGAGAGACTCTTCCTGCTCAGAAAGGATAGTAGGACTAGGGGGCACAGCCTCAAGATAAAGGGGGGGTGGTTTAGAACAGAGTTGAGGAGGAACTTCTTCACTCAAAGGGTGGTGAATCTCTGGAATTCTCTGCCCGTTGAAGTGGTGGAGGCTGCCTCGCTAAATATTTTTAAGACGCGGGTTGATGGGTTTTTGATGAGGGAGGGGTTATGGGTTATGGGGAGAGGGCGGGATTGTGGAACTGAGCCACAACAGATCAGCCATGATCTTATTGAATGGCAGGGCAGGCTCGAAGGGCTAGTTGGCCTACTCCTGCTCCTATTTCTTATGTTCTTATGTTCAAAAGCCAGGATCTCCTTTTTGACAACATAGTGGCAGAAAGTACCTTGATCCTGTAACTCATGAGAAAGCAAACGCCCAACGCTACCCAAATATATTAATGATGTGCTACTTCCTCTCCTGACAATGTTGCACTTGCCAAAAATATGGAACAGAGCTCACACAATACATCAGTTTTTTTGTCCCGGTATATATGTTAAATTTGTTACAGAAGTAATAACAATATTCACATATAAATTTATATATATCTTAGAATAAATTTGGTAATTTTGATAAATGGATATGTCAGCACCATCTTCCACTGTTGTCTGAACTTTGTTTGTGTCATGGCATAAATGCATGTGTTTGTGCAGCAACTCAGGAGTTGCAGCATGGATCCCAATATTAACCAATTCGAATGTAGCTGTACACTGTTAAATCCAAAATAAATCATACGGTTTGTTATAGAATAAATCAAAATCAGTGTCCATAACAGAACAAAATTTGCTGAGACTGCAAACAATAAAATAATGGATTTTCTTCGCTTCTCCATCTCTGGGTCTTTCTGATTCTTCCCACTGCTGTGTGACTGGAGCCTCCTGCGGGCTCTGCTACTCACCAAAATATGTCTGACAGTAAGGACATTGAGCAGAATAATTAGGATAAATGGAACACAAGGGCTCAGAATATAATTGCTAAACTCCATTACTGCCCAATGCAAAGAGGAAATGAAGTTGTACTGATGATGACAAAACCATAGTGTGAGTGAAAAGATATAGGAACCTTGTAAGGTAAAACACCAAAAAATATTGAGCAGGCAGCTCAATGTGGTCACTGTTCCCAAAGTCAAAGCTGCAATTTTTACTGAGCAATATTTACTTTTCAGCTTCCTGCAACAAATGGCCACAAATCTATCAAAGGTGAAACTTATGGTGAACCAGACAGAACAGTACTTGACTGTATGGAGAAGGGCAAAGTGAATATTGCAGATAGGCAGTGACTGTAGCAAATCACCAAACTGTCCAAGATAAACGTGTGGAATCTGCTTCAATATCACCTCACAGATAATGACAAGGGAATCCGCTGCTGCCATGGCCACCAGGTAGCAAGTGACACATTTTGAGAGACCAGAATTTCCGCAAATAAGTATCCCAATTGTTAGTAAGTTCGCTGCGGGAGGGAGGGAAATGAACAGGGCATTAGAGATCACGTTTGTCCAAAAAACAAATCATCACCTGTTTGGAAGTTTCAGACATTGTCAGTCATGCTATTTTACTCATTTTCTTGACAGCTATGAATTTATTTCATTTCATTGACAGCGCAGTGAAAAAGGAAAATTATGTATAGATGTGATCGGCACAAGTTGTGGGCCGAAGGGCCTGTTTGTTCTGTAGTGTTCTATGTTCTAAGTGGTTCTGTGAAATGTCGGAGATTCATTGAATCATAGAAACCTACAGTGCAGAGAAGCTTGTCATAGGTTTCAGGTTTGTGTCTGTACACACGATCGGCTCATGAAACTTTCAATTTTTAGTTTAAGCTTGTTTTGAAAATCAACCCATTTGTCAGGGTGGCAGTGCACACAACACAAAAGTGGGTATCTTTCGCATGAAGACAAGTTTTTCTTCATAAAGTCTCTGCAGAGGTGGCTCCAACCAATAGTCTCATGGATTGTTGCAGTTGCAAAAGATAGATTGATGATGAAAACCTCAAACATTTGAGGATTCATGTTTTCCGAGTAACAGGGGTGCCAAGGAATATGAACGTACAGATACCTTAGAACCCCTCTTTCCCTGTCACCGTGACTGCGTACATGTTTGTCCCCACAGAAAGGTGAGACTGCCGTTGGTTTTGTGTGGGTGACTCAGGTCAAACTGTCCCGGAGGTTGGTTCTGTCGACACTGCCAGAGAGAGAGAGTGAGAGTGCTCTCCATTTAAAAGCAGGGGTAAACCTCCAGTGAAACAGGTTGGATCCTTGGAGGACGATATTAATTGCAGTCGCTGAACAAACAGTTTGAGTTAACTTCTTACAGCCCAGCATGTTTTAGACCGCGATATGTTTGAATAATTGTGGATTTATTTTAGATTGACGATTTCTGAGGGCAATAATTTTGACAAGAGGTCGGGGTGAAATTTTTTTTTCCAAAAATATCCTTTATTCATAAAAATCTCAAATAAACCATTGCAAATCTACATGTCTATAAACTGCAATCAGTGCAGAATTAAAACTTTTTTACAGGTTCTATAAAAATTACAGTCATTACATCTCAATACTTAAGACTATATCCATGCCTCAGATTTTACTGTGTGCCGTTAGTGCTCAGATTGGCACACAGCTCCGCAGGTCGAGGGTGTTCTGCAGTTCCTGGGCCCTCGGTCTGCCTCCGTTAAAAGGCCTTACAGTGTGGCCTTTCCCCATTGTGCCTTTGCGGCGGCTGCCCCAAGCTTCAGCCCGTCCCTCAGCACGTAGTCCTGGACCTTGGAATGTGCCAGTCTGCAACACTCGGTCGAGGACAGTTCTTTCAGCTGGAAGATCAGCAAGTTTCGGGCAGACCAAAGTGCGTCCTTCACCGAGTTGATGACCTTCCAGCAGCAGTTGATATTTGTCTCGGTGTGCGCCCCCGGAAATAGCCTGTAGAGCACAGAGTCCTGCGTCACCGAGCTGCTCGGGACGAACCTTGACAAATACCACTGCATCTCGCTCCAGACCTTCTTTGCAAAGGCACATTCCACAAGGAGGTGTGCGACCGTCTCGTCAGCCCCGCAGCCGCTTCGAGGGCAGCGTGCGGTGATGTTGAGACCTCGAGCGTGCATAAAGGATCTGACGGGGAGTGCCCTTCTCACCACCAGCCAAGCCAGATCTTGGTGCTTGTTTGTCAGTTCTGGTGATGAGGCGTTCTGCCAGGTGACACTGACAGTCTGCTCAGGGAACCATCCGACAGGATCTGCCATCGGTGAAATCCTTCAACCATCTGCTGAACTGCGCACGTTAAAAATAGCAGGAGTGTGAAATCCCAGACAACCCCACTCCCTTTCTGATAGCTGGGGAAATATCGAGATGTATTAATCTATAGAACAGTTATTTGAGCAGATTGGTTAATAATTCACCAACAGCATGGACACGTTTACACAAAGACATGTCTGGGGGTTTTTTGGTGCCTGATGACGTGGATTGCCACTTGGTTAAATTCGCAAAAACAGAGGATTTTCAGACAAACATATATGCAAATTAAAGGGGAAGGAAAGTGAGAAATAGTGATTAATTACTCTCTGAAATGGAGGGGACACAGCAGCAACGTCAGAAATAAAAACATTCCTCCCTGTTTGTCTTAGATTATATGAATTGGGATTTTTGATTTTGATTTGATTGATTATATATTTATTAATTTATTAATCATTTATAAGACCCTTGTCGGACCCCACTTGGAGTACTGTGCGCAGTTCTGGTCGCCTCACTACAGGAAGGATGTGGAAGCTATTGAAAGGGTACAGAGGAGATTTACAAGGATGTTGCCTGGATTGGCATGCCTTATGAGGATAGGTTGAGGGAGCTCGGTCTCTTCTCCCTGGAGAGACAAAGGTTGAGAGGCGACCTGATAGAGGTTTATAAAATGTTGAGAGGAATAGATAGGGTGGATTCTCAGAGGCTATTTCCCAGGGCTGAAATGGTCGCTACGAGAGGACACAGGTTTAAGGTGCGGGGAGGCAAGTACAGAGGAGATGTTAGGGGTAAGTTTTTCACTCAGAGGGTGGTGAGTGAATGCTGCCGTCGGTGGTGGTGGAGGCGAACTCACTGGGGTCTTTTAAAAGGCTTCTGGATGAGTATATGGGATCTAATGGGATTGGGGGTTACAGATAGGTCTATGGCTTAGTAGGTATAGAAGTGATCAGCGCAACTAGTGGGCCGAGGGGCCTGTTTGGGCTGTAGTGTTCTATGTTCTATGCTCTATGTTTAAATATATTTATTATATATTTATAGGCGTAGTGTTAAGGGTTTAGAAGGGGTGGATTTCTTGAAATGTAATCAGGAGAGATTTTTTTGCATCAATAATTAGATGACATAAGAAGGGATTGTGCAGTTGGGGAGGAAAGAAAATATGAACCGATAGCTCGCGATGAAGGTTATTATAGAATGTGGACAAGATCACTTCCAAAAGTGTAATATGGAAACAGGAACTCCTAATTGCAGAGCCAATGGGCCTGATTTTAACATTGCGTCGCGCCCATTTTTGGGTGTAAAAATCTGATAAAATCCGTTGTGAAGCCATTAACACGATCCGCGCCCACGTCCGCGCAGATGGCCACTTTACCGAGGCCCGGGAACGGCTGTGATCCAACCCATGCCTGAAATGGGCATAGCGGTGATTTAAATATATTTGCAAGTATTTAAATTGAATCAATAAGCTGCCCGCCCAACTTTACCGGCATTTCCCCCTTTACCATCGCGTTAACACGTCCAGAATCGGCACAAAACAGACAAAGGCCTGTTTTGGGCGCTCCGGCTTCTGAAGCAGTGAGTTCAGCGCATCCAACGGCTCCCTGACTCAGATCGGTGGTGGGGGGGGGGTGGGGGGAGGGAGGGAGGGAGGCGGGTCAGATCATTCTCTGGTGAAGGAGGTGAGGGAGGAGGGAGGCCCAATTGTTGTCTGGGGTGGGGGGGAGGAGGGGGGGGGCAGATCTTGTCTGGTGGAGGTGGGGAGGGGTAGGAGAAGGGAGGCTCAATCATTTTCTGCTTGTGGGGGAGGAGGAAGAGGGTCAGATGTACCTCTGAGGGGAGAGGAGGGAGGCCACATCATTCTGGGGGGGGTGGGGCTAGTGGGGAGATAGAAACATAGAAAAGCTACAGCACAAAAAACAGGCCCTTCGACCCATAAGTTGCGCCGAACATATCCCTACCTACTAGGCTTATCTATAACCCTCTATCTTACTAAGTCTCATGTACTCATCCAGAAGTCTCTTCAAAGACACTATCAAATTTGCCTCCACCACCACCGACGGCAGCCGATTCCACTCACCCACCATCCTCTGAGTGAAAAACTTACCCTGAAATCTCCTCTGTACCTACTCCCCAGCACCTTAAACCTGTGTCCTCTCGTAGTGACCATTTCAGCCCTGGGAAATAGCCTCTGAGAATCCATCTTATCAATCCCTCTCATCATCTTATACACCTCTATCAGCTCCCCTCTCATCCTTTGTCTCTCTAAGGAGAAAAGATCGAGCTTTCTCAACCTATCCTCATAAGGCATGCCACCCAATCCAGGCAACATCCTTGTAAATCTCCTCTGCACCCTTTCAATGGATTCCACATCCTTCCTGTAATGGGACGACCAGCACTGAGCACAGTAATCCAAGTGGGGTCTGACAAGGGTCCTATAAAGTTGCAGCATTATATCCTGATTCCTAAACTCAATCCTTTGATTAATGAAGGCCAGTACGCCATACGCCTTCTTGACTACATCCTCTACCTGCGAAGCTGCTTTGAGAGTCCTATGAACCCGGACCCCAAGATCCTTCTGATCTTCCACACTGCTAAGAGTCCTACCATTAATAGTATATTCTGTCATCCTATTTGACCTGCCAAAATTAATCTGGGTTGAAGTCCATCTGCCACTTCTCTGCCCAGTCTTGCATCCTATCTATGTCTTGCTGCAAACTCTGACATCCCTCCAGACTATCCACAACACCACCAACGTTTGTATCATCGACGAACTTACCAACACATCCCTCCACTTCCTCATCCAGGTCATTTATAAAAATCACAAAGAGCAAGAACCCCAGAACAGATTCCTGGGACACTCCACTGACCTCCATGCAGAAGAAAACCCATCTACAACCACTCTTTGCTTTCTGCGGGCAAGCCAGTTCTGAATCCACAAAGCAACGCCCCCTTGGATCCCATGCCCCCTCACTTTCTCAATAAGTCTTGCATGGGGAACCTTATCAAAAGTCTTGCTGAAGTCCATATAAACCACATCTACCGCTCTTCCTTCATCAATGCGTTTGGTCACATCCTCAAAAAATTCAATCAGGCTCGTAAGGCATGATCTGTCTTTGACAAAGCCGTGCTGACTATTCTTAATCATATAATGCCTCTCCAAATGTTCATAAATCCTGCCCCTCAGGATCTTCTCCATCAACTTACCAATGATTGAGGTTAGAATCACTGGTCTAAAACATAAGAACATAAGAAATAGGAGCAGGCGTAGGCCATCTAACCCTTCGAGCCTGCCCCGCCATTCAATAAGATCATGGCTGATCTGAAGTGGCTCAGTTCCACTTTCCCGCTTTCTCCCCATAACCCTTAATCCCCTTGCCTACCAAAAACCTATCTACCCGTGTCTTAAATATATTTAGCGAGGCAGCCTCCACCACTTCAACAGGCAGAGAATTCCAGAGATTCACCACCCTTTGAGTGAAGAAGTTCCTCCTCAACTCCGTTCTAAACTGCCCCTCCCTTATCTTGAGGCTGTGCCCTCTAGTCCTGCTATCCTTTCTAAGTGGGAAGAATCTCTCTACCTCACCCTATCCATCCCCTTCACCATCTTATACATGTCTATAAGATCCCCCCCATCCTTCTAAACTCCAACGAGTACAGACCCAGTCTATTCAGCCTCTCTTCATAGTTCAACCCCCTCAACTCCGGTATCAGCCTAGTGAACCTCCTCTGCACTCCCTCCAGGGCCAAAATATCCTTGCGCAAGTGCGGCGACCAAAACTGCACACAGTACTCCAGCTGCGGCCTCACCAGTGCCCTGTACAGCTGCAGCAAGACCTCCCTACTTTTATATTCAATCCCCCTCGCTATAAAGGCCAGCATCCCATTCGCCTTCCTGATCACCTGCTGCACCTGCAGACTGGGTTTTTGCGACTCGTGCACAAGGACCCCCAGGTCCCTCTGCACCGTAGCATGCTGCAGCTTTTCACCCTTTAAATAATAATCCCTCCTACTATTATTCCTGCCAAAGTGGATAACCTCACACTTGCTAACATTGTACTCCATCTGCCAGGTCCTCGCCCACTCGCTCAGCCTATCCAGATCCCTCTGCAGACTTTCCACACCCTCCGCACAATTTCCTGGTCTATAATTTCCTGGGCTATCTCTACTCCCTTTCTGAATAAAGGAACAACATTCACAATCCTCCAATCCTCCAATCTCCATTGATGATACAACGATCATCGCCAGAGGCTCAGCAATCTCCTCCCTCACCTCCCACAGTAATCTGGGAAACATCCCGTCCAGTCCCGGCGACTTATCAAACTTGATGCTTTTCCAAAGCTCCAACATACCCTTTTTCTTAATGTCAACGTGCTGAAGCTTTTCAGTCCGCTGCAAATCTGCACTACAACCACCAAGATCCTTTTCCATAGTGAATACTGAAGTAAAGTATTCATTGAGTACCTCTGCTATCTCTTCCGGTTCTATACAAACTTTCCCACCATCACACCTGATAGATCCTATTCCTTCACATCTTATCCTCTTGCTCTTCACACACTTGTAGAATGCTTTGAGGTTTTCCTTAATCTTACCTGCCAAGGCCTTCTCGTGACCTCTTCTGGCTCTCCTAATTCCCTTCTAAGATCCTTCATACTAGCCATATACTCCTCTAGATCTCTAACATTACCTAGCTCTCCGAACCTTTTGTAAGCTTTTCTTTTCTTCTTGACTAAATTCATTACAGCCTTTGCTCACCACGGTTCCTGTAACCTACCATAACTTCCCTGTCTCTTTGGAACGTTGCTATGCAGAACTCCAGACAAATATTCCCTGAAAATTTGCCACATTTCTTCCGTACATTTCCCTGAGAAAACCTCTTTCCAAGTTAAGCCTCTAATTTCCTGCCTGATAGCCTCATAACTCTCCTTACTCCAATTAAACACTTGCCTATCTTGCCTGATCCTATCAAAAGAGATAGAGTTATGATCACTATTCCCGAGATGCTCTCCCATTGAGAGATCTGACACCTGTCCAGGTTCATTACCCAATACCAGACCAAGTACAGCCTCTCCTCTTGTGGGCTTATCCACGTACTGTGTCAGGAAACCCTCCTGAACACACCTAACAAACTCCTCCCCATCCAAACCCCTTACCCGAGGGAGATTCAAATCGATATTTGGGAAATTAACATCTCCCATCACGACAACTCTGTTATTATTACACCTTTCCAGGATGTTTCCCTATCTGCTCCTCAACATCCCTGTTACTATTGGGCGGCCTATAGAAAACATCCAGTAAAGTTATTGACACCTTCCTGTTCCTAACCTCCACCCAGAGACTCCGTAGAAAGTCCCTCCACCTTCTCTGCAGCCGTGACACTGTCCCTGATCAACAGTGCCACTCCGCCACCTCTTTTTCCTCCCTCCCTGTTCTTCCTGAAACATTTGAAACCCGGCACTTGAAGTATCCAGTCCTGTCCCTGAGACATCCAAGTCTCTGGAATGGCCACCACATCACATTCCCAAGGAGCAATCGAGGCTCATCCACTTTATTCACCACACTCCTTGTGTTAAAATAGACACATCTCAGACCCTCAGTCTGAGCGCTCCCCTTCTCCATCACCCGTCTATCCTCCCTCTCACACTGTCGACAAACTCTCTCTATTTGCGAGCTAACCTCCTCGCTCCCAGTCACTTCAATTCGATTCCCATCCCCCAACCCATTCTAGTTTAAACTCTCCCCAGTAGCCTTAGCAAACCTTCCCGGCAGGATATCGGTCCCCCTGGGATTCAAGTGCCACCCGTCTTTATTGTACAGGTCACATCTGCCCCTAAAGAGCTCCCAATGATCCAGGAACTGGAATCCCTGCCCCCTGCTCCAATCCCTCAGCCATGCATTCACCCTCCACCTCATTCCATTCCTGCTCTCCCTTTCCCGTGGCACAGGCAGCAATCCCGAGATCACTACCTTCGCGTTCCTTCTTCTCAACTCCCTTCCGAACTCCCTATACTCTCCTTTCAGGATCCCTTCCCTTTTCCTACCTACGTCATTGGTACCAGTACGTACCACGACCTCTGGCTCCTCTCCCTCCCACTTCAGGATATCTTGGACGCGATCAGAAACTTCCCGGATCCTGGCACCAGGGAGGCAAACTACCATCCGAGATTCCCGCCTGCCTCCACACAATCGCCTGTCCGACCCCCCTCACTGTAGAGTCCCCTGCCTTCCTCCGCCTACCCTTACCCTCCTGAGTTTCAGGGCTGGACTCTGTGCCAGAGGCACGGCCACTGCTGCTTCCCCCAGGAAGGCCGTCCCCCCATGACCGTGCTCAAACAGGGGTAGTTATTGTGAAGGGGCACAGGCACTGGGGTTCTCCGGAGTACCTGACCTTTCCCCTTCTTGACGTGACCCACATCCCTGCCTCCCGCAGCCCCGGTGTGACCACCTTCCTGTAACTCCTCTCTATCACCTCCTCGTTCTCCCTGACCAGACAAAAGTCCTCGAGCTTCAGCTCCAGTTCCCCAACGCGGTCCCTTAGGAGCCGCACCCGGCTCAGATATAGACATCCGGGAGGCCAGGAGCCTCCAGGACTTCCCACATCCAACACTGAGAACAAGAAACTGGCCTCACATTCGTAATTCCCCTTTTCTTCAAATTCCACAGGAAAAGAAACTGAGAATTAAACCGACCCCGTCTCGCCCGTTTCCTCCGAACCCCATGGAGCCAAAGCCTCTCACTCTGCTGCCCGCTATCGATCTGCCCGCTATCGATCTGCCCGCTATCGATGCTGCTCGCTATCGATGCTGCCCGCTATCGATCTGCCCGCTATCGATCTGCCCACTATCGATGCTGCCTGCTATTGATCTGCCCGCTATCGATGCTGCCCGCTATCGATGCTGCCCGCTATTGATCTGCCCGCTATCGATGCTGCCTGCTATCGATATGCCCGCTATCGATCTGCCCGCTATCGATGCTGCCCGCTATCGATGCTGCCTGCTATCGATATGCCCGCTATTGATCTGCCCGCTATCGATCTGCCCGCTATCGATGCTGCCCGCTATCGATGCTGCCTGCTATCGATATGCCCGCTATTGATCTGCCCGCTATCGATGCTGCCTGCTATCGATATGCCCGCTATCGATATGCCCACTATCGATGCTGCCTGCTATCGATATGCCCGCTATCGATATGCCCGCTATCGATGCTGCCTGCTATCGATCTGCCCGCTATCGATCTGCCCGCTATCGATGCTGCCCGCTATCGATCTGCCCGCTATCGATCTGCCCGCTGTCGATCTGCCCGCTATCAATGCTGCCCACTATCGATCTGCCCGCTATCGATCTGCCCGCTATCGATCTGCCCGCTATCAATGCTGCCCGCTATCGATCTGCCCGCTATCGATCTGCCCGCTATCGATCCGCCCGCTATCGATCTGCCCGCTATCGATGCTGCCCGCTATCGATCTGCCCGCTATCGATCTGCCCGCTATCGATCCGCCCGCTATCGATCTGCCCGCTATCGATCTGCCCACTATCGATGCTGCCCGCTATCGATCTGCCCGCTATCGATCTGCCCACTATCGATCTGCCCGCTATCGATCTGCCCGCTATCGATCTGCCCGCTATCGATATGCCCGCTATCGATCTGCCCGCTATCGATCTGCCCGCTATCGATATGCCTGCTATCGATCTGCCCGCTATCGATGCTGCCCGCTATCGATCTGCCCGCTATCGATCTGCCTGCTATCGATATGCCCGCTATCGATATGCCCGCTATCGATCTGCCCGCTATCGATGCTGCCCGCTATCGATCTGCCCGCTATCGATCTGCCCGCTATCGATCTGCCCGCTATCGATCTGCCCGCTATCGATCTGCCCGCTATCGATGCTGCCCGCTATCGATCTGCCCGCTATCGATCTGCCCGCTATCGATGCTGCCCGCTATCGATCTGCCCGCTATCGATCTGCCCGCTATCGATCTGCCCGCTCTCAATGCTGCCCGCTATCGATCTGCCCGCTATCGATCTGCCCGCTATCGATATGCCCGCTATCGATATGCCCGCTATCGATCTGCCCGCTATCAATGCTGCCCGCTATCGATCTGCCCGCTATCAATGCTGCCCGCTATCGATCTGCCCGCTATCGATCTGCCCGCTATCAATGCTGCCCGCTATCGATGCTGCCCGCTATCGATCTGCCCGCTATCGATCTGCCCGCTATCAATGCTGCCCGCTATCGATCTGCCCGCTATCGATCTGCCCGCTATCGATATGCCCGCTATCGATATGCCCGCTATCGATCTGCCCGCTATCAATGCTGCCCGCTATCGATCTGCCCGCTATCAATGCTGCCCGCTATCGATCTGCCCGCTATCGATGCTGCCCGCTATCGATCTGCCCGCTATCGATATGCCCGCTATCGATATGCCCGCTATCGATCTGCCCGCTATCGATATGCCCGCTATCGATCTGCCCGCTATCGATATGCCCGCTATCGATCTGCCCGCTATCGATGCTGCCCACTATCGATCTGCCCGCTATCGATCTGCCCGCTATCGATGCTGCCCGCTATCGATCTGCCCGCTATCGATCTGCCCGCTATCGATCTGCCCGCTATCGATCTGCCCACTATCGATCTGCCCGCTATCGATCTGCCCGCTATTGATGCTGCCCGCTATCGATCTGCCCGCTATTGATGCTGCCCGCTATCGATCTGCCCGCTATCGATCTGCCCGCTATCGATCTGCCCGCTATCGATCTGCCTGCTATCGATCTGCCCGCTATCGATCTGCCCGCTATCGATCTGCCTGCTATCGATCCGCCCGCTATCGATCTGCCTGCTATCGATCTGCCCGCTATCGATCCGCCCGCTATCGATCTGCCTGCTATCGATCTGCCCGCTATCGATCTGCCCGCTATCGATGCTGCCCCCTATCGATCTGCCCGCTATCGATGCTGCCCACTATCGATGCTGCCCGCTATCGATGCTGCCCGCTATCGATGCTGCCCCCTATCGATGCTGCCCGCTATCGATCTGCCCGCTATCGATGCTGCCCCCTATCGATGCTGCCCGCTATCGATGCTGCCCGCTATCGATGCTGCCCGCTATCGATGCTGCCCGCTATCGATCTGCCCGCTATCGATCTGCCCGCTATCGATCTGCCCACTATCGATCTGCCCGCTATCGATCTGCCCGCTATCGATCTGCCCCCTATCGATGCTGCCCGCTATCGATGCTGCCCGCTATCGATGCTGCCCGCTATCGATGCTGCCCGCTATCGATCTGCCCGCTATCGATCTGCCCGCTATCGATCTGCCCGCTATCGATCTGCCCGCTATCGATGCTGCCCGCTATCGATCTGCCCGCTATCGATGCTGCCCGCTATCGATCTGCCCGCTATCGATCTGCCCGCTATCGATGCTGCCCGCTATCGATCTGCCCGCTATCGATCTGCCCGCTATCGATCCGCCCGCTATCGATGCTGCCCACTATCGATGCTGCCCACTATCGATCTGCCCGCTATCGATCCGCCCGCTATCGATCCGCCCGCTATCGATCTGCCCGCTATCGATCCGCCCGCTATCGATGCTGCCCACTATCGATGCTGCCCACTATCGATCTGCCCGCTATCGATCCGCCCGCTATCGATCTGCCCGCTATCGATCCGCCCGCTATCGATGCTGCCCACTATCGATGCTGCCCACTATCGATGCTGCCCGCTATCGATCTGCCCGCTATCGATCTGCCCGCTATCGATCTGCCCGCTATCGATCTGCCCGCTATCGATCTGCCCGCTATCGATGCTGCCCACTATCGATCTGCCCGCTATCGATCTGCCCGCTATCGATCCGCCCGCTATCGATCTGCCCGCTATCGATGCTGCCCGCTATCGATCTGCCCGCTATCGATCTGCCCGCTATCGATCTGCCCGCTATCGATGCTGCCCGCTATCGATGCTGCCCGCTATCGATCTGCCCGCTATCGATGCTGCCCGCTATCGATGCTGCCCGCTATCGATCTGCCCGCTATCGATATGCCCACTATCGATCTGCCCGCTATCGATGCTGCCCGCTATCGATGCTGCCCGCTATCGATGCTGCCCGCTATCAATCTGCCCGCTATCGATGCTGCCCGCTATCGATCTGCCTGCTATCGATCTGCCCCCTATCGATCTGCCCGCTATCGATCTGCCCGCTATCGATCTGCCCGCTATCGATCTGCCCACTATCGATCTGCCCGCTATCGATCTGCCCGCTATCGATCTGCCCGCTATCGATGCTGCCCGCTATCGATCTGCCCGCTATCGATCTGCCCACTATCGATCTGCCCCCTATCGATCTGCCCGCTATCGATCTGCCCGCTATCGATCTGCCCGCTATCGATCTGCCCCCTATCGATCTGCCCGCTATCGATCTGCCCGCTATCGATCTGCCCGCTATCGATCTGCCCACTATCGATCTGCCCGCTATCGATCTGCCCGCTATCGATCTGCCCGCTATCGATGCTGCCCGCTATCGATCTGCCCCCTATCGATCTGCCCACTATCGATCTGCCCCCTATCGATCTGCCCGCTATCGATCTGCCCACTATCGATCTGCCCGCTATCGATGCTGCCCGCTATCGATCTGCCCGCTATCGATGCTGCCCGCTATCGATCTGCCCGCTATCGATCTGCCCACTATCGATCTGCCCGCTATCGATGCTGCCCGCTATCGATCTGCCCGCTATCGATCTGCCCACTATCGATCTGCCCGCTATCGATCTGCCCGCTATCGATGCTGCCCGCTATCGATCTGCCCGCTATCGATGCTGCCCGCTATCGATCTGCCCGCTATCGATGCTGCCCGCTATCGATCTGCCCACTATCGATCTGCCCGCTATCGATCTGCCCGCTATCGATGCTGCCTGCTATCGATGCTGCCCGCTATCGATCTGCCCACTATCGATCTGCCCACTATCGATATGCCCGCTATCGATCTGCCCGCTATCAATGCTGCCCGCTATCGATCTGCCCGCTATCAATGCTGCCCGCTATCGATCTGCCCGCTATCGATGCTGCCCGCTATCGATCTGCCCGCTATCGATATGCCCGCTATCGATATGCCCGCTATCGATCTGCCCGCTATCGATATGCCCGCTATCGATCTGCCCGCTATCGATATGCCCGCTATCGATCTGCCCGCTATCGATGCTGCCCACTATCGATCTGCCCGCTATCGATCTGCCCGCTATCGATGCTGCCCGCTATCGATCTGCCCGCTATCGATCTGCCCGCTATCGATCTGCCCGCTATCGATCTGCCCACTATCGATCTGCCCGCTATCGATCTGCCCGCTATTGATGCTGCCCGCTATCGATCTGCCCGCTATTGATGCTGCCCGCTATCGATCTGCCCGCTATCGATCTGCCCGCTATCGATCTGCCCGCTATCGATCTGCCTGCTATCGATCTGCCCGCTATCGATCTGCCCGCTATCGATCTGCCTGCTATCGATCCGCCCGCTATCGATCTGCCTGCTATCGATCTGCCCGCTATCGATCCGCCCGCTATCGATCTGCCTGCTATCGATCTGCCCGCTATCGATCTGCCCGCTATCGATGCTGCCCCCTATCGATCTGCCCGCTATCGATGCTGCCCACTATCGATGCTGCCCGCTATCGATGCTGCCCGCTATCGATGCTGCCCCCTATCGATGCTGCCCGCTATCGATCTGCCCGCTATCGATGCTGCCCCCTATCGATGCTGCCCGCTATCGATGCTGCCCGCTATCGATGCTGCCCGCTATCGATGCTGCCCGCTATCGATCTGCCCGCTATCGATCTGCCCGCTATCGATCTGCCCACTATCGATCTGCCCGCTATCGATCTGCCCGCTATCGATCTGCCCCCTATCGATGCTGCCCGCTATCGATGCTGCCCGCTATCGATGCTGCCCGCTATCGATGCTGCCCGCTATCGATCTGCCCGCTATCGATCTGCCCGCTATCGATCTGCCCGCTATCGATCTGCCCGCTATCGATGCTGCCCGCTATCGATCTGCCCGCTATCGATGCTGCCCGCTATCGATCTGCCCGCTATCGATCTGCCCGCTATCGATGCTGCCCGCTATCGATCTGCCCGCTATCGATCTGCCCGCTATCGATCCGCCCGCTATCGATGCTGCCCACTATCGATGCTGCCCACTATCGATCTGCCCGCTATCGATCCGCCCGCTATCGATCCGCCCGCTATCGATCTGCCCGCTATCGATCCGCCCGCTATCGATGCTGCCCACTATCGATGCTGCCCACTATCGATCTGCCCGCTATCGATCCGCCCGCTATCGATCTGCCCGCTATCGATCCGCCCGCTATCGATGCTGCCCACTATCGATGCTGCCCACTATCGATGCTGCCCGCTATCGATCTGCCCGCTATCGATCTGCCCGCTATCGATCTGCCCGCTATCGATCTGCCCGCTATCGATCTGCCCGCTATCGATGCTGCCCACTATCGATCTGCCCGCTATCGATCTGCCCGCTATCGATCCGCCCGCTATCGATCTGCCCGCTATCGATGCTGCCCGCTATCGATCTGCCCGCTATCGATCTGCCCGCTATCGATCTGCCCGCTATCGATGCTGCCCGCTATCGATGCTGCCCGCTATCGATCTGCCCGCTATCGATGCTGCCCGCTATCGATGCTGCCCGCTATCGATCTGCCCGCTATCGATATGCCCACTATCGATCTGCCCGCTATCGATGCTGCCCGCTATCGATGCTGCCCGCTATCGATGCTGCCCGCTATCAATCTGCCCGCTATCGATGCTGCCCGCTATCGATCTGCCTGCTATCGATCTGCCCCCTATCGATCTGCCCGCTATCGATCTGCCCGCTATCGATCTGCCCGCTATCGATCTGCCCACTATCGATCTGCCCGCTATCGATCTGCCCGCTATCGATCTGCCCGCTATCGATGCTGCCCGCTATCGATCTGCCCGCTATCGATCTGCCCACTATCGATCTGCCCCCTATCGATCTGCCCGCTATCGATCTGCCCGCTATCGATCTGCCCGCTATCGATCTGCCCCCTATCGATCTGCCCGCTATCGATCTGCCCGCTATCGATCTGCCCGCTATCGATCTGCCCACTATCGATCTGCCCGCTATCGATCTGCCCGCTATCGATCTGCCCGCTATCGATGCTGCCCGCTATCGATCTGCCCCCTATCGATCTGCCCACTATCGATCTGCCCCCTATCGATCTGCCCGCTATCGATCTGCCCACTATCGATCTGCCCGCTATCGATGCTGCCCGCTATCGATCTGCCCGCTATCGATGCTGCCCGCTATCGATCTGCCCGCTATCGATCTGCCCACTATCGATCTGCCCGCTATCGATGCTGCCCGCTATCGATCTGCCCGCTATCGATCTGCCCACTATCGATCTGCCCGCTATCGATCTGCCCGCTATCGATGCTGCCCGCTATCGATCTGCCCGCTATCGATGCTGCCCGCTATCGATCTGCCCGCTATCGATGCTGCCCGCTATCGATCTGCCCACTATCGATCTGCCCGCTATCGATCTGCCCGCTATCGATGCTGCCTGCTATCGATGCTGCCCGCTATCGATCTGCCCACTATCGATCTGCCCACTATCGATCTGCCCACTATCGATCTGCCCGCTATCGATCTGCCCGCTATCGATCCGCCCGCTATCGATGCTGCCCGCTATCGATCTGCCCGCTATCGATCTGCCCGCTATCGATCTGCCCGCTATCGATGCTGCCCGCTATCGATCTGCCCGCTATCGATCTGCCCGCTATCGATCTGCCCGCTATCGATCCGCCCGCTATCGATGCTGCCCGCTATCGATCTGCCCGCTATCAATCTGCCCGTTATCGATCTGCCCGCTATCGATGCTGCCCGCTATCGATCTGCCCGCTATCGATCTGCCCGCTATCGATCTGCCCGCTATCGATCTGCCCGCTATCGATGCTGCCCGTTATCGATCTGCCCGCTATCGATCTGCCCGCTATCGATGCTGCCCGTTATCGATCTGCCCGCTATCGATCTGCCCGCTATCGATGCTGCCCGTTATCGATCTGCCCGCTATCGATCTGCCCGCTATCGATCTGCCCGCTATCGATCCGCCCGCTATCGATCCGCCCGCTATCGATCCGCCCGCTATCGATGCTGCCCGCTATCGATCTGCCCGCTATCGATCTGCCCGCTATCGATCTGCCCGCTATCGATCTGCCCGCTATCGATGCTGCCCGCTATCGATGCTGCCCACTATCGATCTGCCCGCTATTGATGCTGCCCGCTATCGATGCTGCCCGCTATCGATGCTGCCCACTATCGATCTGCCCGCTATCGATCTGCCCGCTATCGATCTGCCCGCTATCGATCTGCCCACTATCGATGCTGCCCACTATCGATCTGCCCGCTATCGATCTGCCCACTATCGATCTGCCCGCTATCGATCTGCCCGCTATCGATCCGCCCGCTATCGATCTGCCCGCTATCGATCTGCCCGCTATCGATGCTGCCCGCTATCGATCTGCCCGCTATCGATCTGCCCGCTATCGATGCTGCCCGCTATCGATCTGCCCGCTATCGATCTGCCCGCTATCGATGCTGCCCGCTATCGATCTGCCCGCTATCGATCTGCCCGCTATCGATCTGCCCGCTATCGATATGCCCGCTATCGATCTGCCCGCTATCGATCTGCCCGCTATCGATCTGCCTGCTATCGATGCTGCCCACTATCGATCTGCCCGCTATCGATGCTGCCCGCTATCGATGCTGCCCACTATCGATCTGCCCGCTATCGATCTGCCCACTATCGATCTGCCCGCTATCGATCTGCCCGCTATCGATCTGCCCGCTATGGATCTGCCCCCTATCGATCTGCCTGCTATCGATCTGCCCGCTATCGATCTGCCTGCTATCGATCTGCCCCCTATCGATCTGCCCGCTATCGATGCTGCCCACTATCGATCTGCCCGCTATCGATGCTGCCCGCTATCGATGCTGCCCGTTATCGATCTGCCCGCTATCGATCTGCCTGCTATCGATCTGCCCGCTATCGATCTGCCTGCTATCGATGCTGCCCACTATCGATCTGCCCGCTATCGATGCTGCCCGCTATCGATGCTGCCCACTATCGATCTGCCCGCTATGGATCTGCCCACTATCGATCTGCCCGCTATCGATCTGCCCGCTATCGATGCTGCCCGCTATCGATCTGCCCGCTATCGATCTGCCCGCTATCGATGCTGCCCGCTATCGATGCTGCCCGCTATCGATCTGCCCACTATCGATCTGCCCGCTATCGATCTGCCCGCTATCGATCTGCCCGCTATCGATCTGCCCGCTATCGATCTGCCCGCTATCGATCTGCCCGCTATCGATGCTGCCCGCTATCGATCTGCCCACTATCGATCTGCCCGCTATCGATGCTGCCCGCTATCGATCTGCCCGCTATCGATGCTGCCCGTTATCGATCCGCCCGCTATCGATGCTGCCCGCTATCGATGCTGCCCACTATCGATCTGCCCGCTATCGATGCTGCCCGTTATCGATCCGCCCGCTATCGATGCTGCCCGCTATCGATGCTGCCCACTATCGATCTGCCCGCTATCGATGCTGCCCGCTATCGATCTGCCCGCTATCGATGCTGCCCACTATCGATGCTGCCCGCTATCGATCTGCCCGCTATCGATGCTGCCCACTATCGATGCTGCCCGCTATCGATCTGCCCGCTATCGATCTGCCTGCTATCGATCTGCCCGCTATCGATCTGCCTGCTATCGATCTGCCCGCTATCGATCTGCCCGCTATCGATCTGCCCGCTATCGATGCTGCCCACTATCGATGCTGCCCGCTATCGATGCTGCCCGCTATCGATCTGCCTGCTATCGATCTGCCCGCTATCGATCTGCCTGCTATCGATCTGCCTGCTATCGATCTGCCCGCTATCGATCTGCCCGCTATCAATATGCCCGCTATCGATCTGCCCGCTATCGATGCTGCCCGCTATCGATGCTGCCCACTATCGATGCTGCCCGCTATCGATGCTGCCCACTATCGATCTGCCCGCTATCGATCTGCCCGCTATCGATGCTGCCCACTATCGATCTGCCCACTATCGATCTGCCTGCTATCGATATGCCCGCTATCGATCTGCCCGCTATCGATCTGCCCGCTATCGATCTGCCCGCTATCGATGCTGCCCGCTATCGATGCTGCCCACTATCGATGCTGCCCGCTATCGATCTGCCCGCTATCGATCTGCCCGCTATCGATCTGCCCGCTATCGATGCTGCCCGCTATCGATCTGCCCGCTATCGATCTGCCCGCTATCGATCTGCCCGCTATCGATCTGCCCGCTATCGATCTGCCCGCTATCGATGCTGCCCACTATCGATCTGCCCGCTATCGATCTGCCCGCTATCGATCTGCCCGCTATCGATCTGCCCGCTATCGATGCTGCCCGCTATCGATGCTGCCCACTATCGATCTGCCCGCTATCGATCTGCCCGCTATCGATCTGCCCGCTATCGATGCTGCCCGCTATCGATCTGCCCACTATCGATGCTGCCCGCTATCAATGCTGCCCACTATCGATCTGCCCGCTATCGATCTGCCCACTATCGATCTGCCCGCTATCGATGCTGCCCGCTATCGATGCTGCCCACTATCGATCTGCCCGCTATCGATCTGCCCGCTATCAATGCTGCCCACTATCGATCTGCCCGCTATCGATCTGCCCACTATCGATCTGCCCGCTATCGATCTGCCCACTATCGATCTGCCCGCTATCGATCTGCCCACTATCGATCTGCCCGCTATCGATGCTGCCCACTATCGATCTGCCCGCTATCGATCTGCCCGCTATCGATCTGCCCGCTATCGATCTGCCCGCTATCGATGCTGCCCACTATCGATCTGCCCGCTATCGATCTGCCCGCTATCGATCTGCCCGCTATCGATCTGCCCGCTATCGATGCTGCCCACTATCGATCTGCCCACTATCGATGCTGCCCGCTATCGATCTGCCCACTATCGATGCTGTCCGCTATCGATCTGCCCGCTATCGATCTGCCTGCTATCGATGCTGCCCACTATCGATCTGCCCGCTATCGATCTGCCCGCTATCGATCTGCCCGCTATCGATCTGCCCGCTATCGATCTGCCCGCTATCGATGCTGCCCACTATCGATCTGCCCGCTATCGATCTGCCCGCTATCGATCTGCCCGCTATCGATCTGCCCGCTATCGATCTGCCCGCTATCGATGCTGCCCGCTATCGATCTGCCCGCTATCGATCTGCCCGCTATCGATCTGCCCGCTATCAATGCTGCCCGCTATCGATCTGCCCGCTATCAATGCTGCCCGCTATCGATCTGCCCGCTATCAATGCTGCCCGCTATCGATCTGCCCGCTATCGATGCTGCCCGCTATCGATGCTGCCCGCTATCGATCTGCCCGCTATCAATGCTGCCCGCTATCGATCTGCCCGCTATCGATGCTGCCCGCTATCGATCTGCCCGCTATCAATGCTGCCCGCTATCGATGCTGCCCGCTATCGATCTGCCCGCTATCGATCTGCCCGCTATCGATCTGCCCGCTATCGATCTGCCTGCTATCGATCTGCCCGCTATCGATCTGCCCGTTATCGATGCTGCCCGCTATCGATCTGCCCGCTATCGATGCTGCCCGCTATCGATCTGCCCGCTATCAATGCTGCCCGCTATCAATGCTGCCCGCTATCGATGCTGCCCGCTATCGATCTGCCCGCTATCGATGCTGCCCGCTATCAATGCTGCCCGCTATCGATCTGCCCACTATCAATGCTGCCCGCTATCGATCTGCCCGCTATCGATGCTGCCCGCTATCGATCTGCCCGCAATCGATTTGCCCACTATCGATCTGCCCGCTATCGATGCTGCCCGCTATCGATGCTGCCCGCTATCGATCTGCCCGCTATCGATGCTGCCCACTATCGATCTGCCCGCTATCGATGCTGCCCGCTATCGATGCTGCCCGCTATCGATCTGCCCGCTATCGATGCTGCCCGCTATCGATGCTGCCCGCTATCGATCTGCCCGCTATCGATCTGCCCGCTATCGATGCTGCCCGCTATCGATCTGCCCGCTATCGATGCTGCCCGCTATCGATGCTGCCCGCTATCGATGCTGCCCGCTATCGATATGCCCGCTATCGATGCTGCCCGCTATCGATGCTGCCCGCTATCGATCTGCCCGCTATCGATCTGCCCGCTATCGATCTGCCCGCTATCGATCTGCCCGCTATCGATGCTGCCCGCTATCGATGCTGCCCGCTATCGATCTGCCCGCTATCGATCTGCCCGCTATCGATGCTGCCCGCTATCGATCTGCCCGCTATCGATGCTGCCCGCTATCGATCTGCCCGCTATCGATCTGCCCGCTATCGATCTGCCCGCTATCGATCTGCCCGCTATCGATCTGCCCGCTATCGATGCTGCCCGCTATCGATCTGCCCGCTATCGATGCTGCCCGCTATCGATCTGCCCGCTATCGATCTGCCCGCTATCGATCTGCCCGCTATCGATGCTGCCCGCTATCGATGCTGTCCGCTATCGATGCTGCCCGCTATCGATCTGCCCGCTATCGATCTGCCCGCTATCGATGCTGCCCGCTATCGATCTGCCCGCTATCGATCTGCCCGCTATCGTTGCTGCCCGCTATCGATGCTGCCCGCTATCGATGCTGCCCGCTATCGATCTGCCCGCTATCGATCTGCCCGCTATCGATGCTGCCCGCTATCGATCTGCCCGCTATCGATCTGCCCGCTATCGATTTGCCCGCTATCGATCTGCCCGCTATCGATGCTGCCCGCTATCGATCTGCCCGCTATCGATGCTGCCCGCTATCGATCTGCCCGCTATCGATCTGCCCGCTATCGATGCTGCCCGCTATCGATGCTGCCCGCTATCGATCTGCCCGCTATCGATGCTGCCCGCTATCGATGCTGCCCGCTATCGATGCTGCCCGCTATCGATCTGTCCGCTATCGATCTGCCCGCTATCGATCTGCCCGCTATCGATCTGCCCGCTATCGATCTGTCCGCTATCGATCTGCCCGCTATCGATCTGCCCGCTATCGATCTGCCCGCTATCGATGCTGCCCGCTATCGATCTGCCCGCTATCAATCTGCCCGCTATCGATCTGCCCGCTATCGATCTGCCCACTATCGATCTGCCCGCTATCGATCTGCCCGCTATCGATCTGCCCGCTATCAATCTGCCCGCTATCGATCTGCCCGCTATCAATCTGCCCGCTATCGATCTGCCCGCTATCGATCTGCCCGCTATCAATCTGCCCGCTATCGATCTGCCCGCTATCGATCTGCCCGCTATCGATGCTGCCCGCTATCGATCTGCCCGCTATCGATCTGCCCACTATCGATCCTGCCCGCTATCGATCTGCCCGTTATCGATCTGCCCGCTATCGATCTGCCCGCTGTAGACTGCGGCCTGCTTTTTAAACCCTGCGCACTAACAAACCCTCCCCAGGTCACCGTCGTCGCCTACTTCCACTTTACCACTAAAAAACTTGGGAAAAAAAAGAGAAACCCCGTGAAAAACGAAGAAAAAAAGTCCATCGCTTCCCCTAACACTCCCACCATGGATTACTCCTCTCTGCTCACTCCGGTCGAACAATGAGGGGGGTAAGATATATCTCTGGGGGGTGGGGGGAGGCCTGAGCATCCTCTAGTGGGGAGACGAAGGGGGTGGGGGGGTGCCCGCTGCCACTCTGAGGGTCATTGGTGACGGGAAAGGGGGGGGCAGGGGGTCCCGATCAGTCTGGGTAAGGGGGGGGTCGGGCGGTTAAGGGGAACAGTTGTGTTGTGGGGGGTGGGGGTGATGTCTGTGAGGGGCCATCGCCCCCACTTTTCACTCCCAGGCCGCTTTACCCACTGTTTCCAGCCCAAGGCGGATGTGACAGCAGCTCACTTCATTGAAATGTTTTACTAACTGCGCACACGGACCTCAGGCGCACAAACCCCGGCCACAGCTCCGGACTCACCATTTGTCCCCTCATGAGGCAGCATCGGAAAGCTGATTCCCAAGTCGCTCTTAATTGCGATCAGATTCAGCACTTTGAACGAAAATAGTAAAATTGGGTGTTTGTTTCATTGTGAAACCGGACAGAGAACGGAACGGTAAACAGTCGGAAAATTACACCCCCTCTTCCAGCTTCCCGAGAATTCAGCACAGCCGGGAATCGACGGATTTTACTTGCCGGTCTTTGAAACATTTCTCTGATATCCTTGGACATCATTACCAGCACGAGGGACAGGAGGGAGAGGGCACGAGGGAGAGGAGGGAGAGAGCACGAGGGAGAGGAGAGAGAGGGCACGAGGGAGAGGAGGGAGAGAGCACGAGGGAGAGGAGGGAGAGAGCACGAGGGAGAGGAGGGAGAGAGCACGAGGGAGAGGAGGGAGAGAGCACGAGGGAGAGGAGGGAGAGAGCACGAGGGAGAGGAGGGAGAGAGGACGAGGGAGAGGAGAGAGAGAGGACGAGGGAGAGGAGAGAGAGAGCACGAGGGAGAGGAGGGAGAGAGCATGAGGGAGAGGAGGGAGAGAGCACGAGGGAGAGGAGGGAGAGAGCATGAGGGAGAGGAGGGAGAGAGCACGAGGGAGAGGAGGGAGAGAGCACGAGGGAGAGGAGGGAGAGAGCACGAGGGAGAGGAGGGAGAGAGCGCGAGGGAGAGGAGAGAGAGGGCACGAGGGAGAGGAGAGAGAGAGCACGAGGGAGAGGAGGGAGAGAGCACGAGGGAGAGGAGGGAGAGAGCACGAGGGAGAGGAGGGAGAGAGCACAAGGGAGAGAAGGGAGAGGGCACGAGGGAGAGGAGGGAGAGAGCACGAGGGAGAGGAGGGAGAGAGCACGAGGGAGAGGAGAGAGAGAGCACGAGGGAGAGGAGAGAGAGAGCACGAGGGAGAGGAGGGAGAGAGCACGAGGGAGAGGAGGGAGAGAGCACGAGGGAGAGGAGAGAGAGAGCACGAGGGAGAGGAGGGAGAGAGCACGAGGGAGAGGAGGGAGAGAGCAGGAGGGAGAGGAGGGAGAGAGCACGAGGGAGAGGAGGGAGAGAGCACGAGGGAGAGGAGAGTGAGGGCACGAGGGAGAGGAGAGAGGGAGCACGAGGGAGAGGAGGGAGAGAGCACGAGGGAGGGGAGGGAGAGCACGAGGGAGAGGAGAGAGAGAGAGCGCGAGGGAGAGGAGGGAGAGAGTACGAGGGAAAGGAGGGAGAGAGCGCGATGGAAAGGAGGGAGAGAGTACGAGGGAGAGGAGAGAGAGAGCACGAGGGAGACGAGGGAGAGAGCACGAGGGAGAGGAGGGAGAGAGTACGAGGGAGAGGAGAGAGAGAGCACGAGGGAGACGAGGGAGAGAGCACGAGGGAGAGGAGGGAGAGAGCGCGAGGGAGAGGAGGGAGAGAGCACGAGGGAGAGGAGAGAGAGAGCACAAGGGAGAGGAGGGAGAGAGCACGAGGGAGGGGAGGGAGAGCACAAGGGAGAGGAGGGAGGGAGCACGAGGGAGAGGAGGGAGAGAGCACGAGGGAGAGGAGGAGGAGGGCACGAGGGAAAGGAGAGAGAGAGCACGAGGGAGAGGAGGGAGAGAGCACGAGGGAGAGGAGGAGGAGGGCACGAGGGAAAGGAGAGAGAGAGCACGAGGGAGAGGAGGGAGAGAGCACGAGGGAGAGGAGGGAGAGAGCACGAGGGAGAGGAGGGAGAGAGCACGAGGGAGGGGAGGGAGGGCACGAGGGAGAGGAGGGAGGGAGCACGAGGGAGAGGAGGGAGAGAGCACGAGGGAGAGGAGGAGGAGGGCACGAGGGAGAGGAGAGAGAGAGAGAGCGCGAGGGAGAGGAGGGGGAGAGCATGAGGGACAGGAGAGAGAGAGCACGAGGGAGAGGAGGGAGAGAGAACGAGGGAGAGGAGGGAGAGAGTACGAGGGAGAGGAGGGAGAGAGCGCGAGGGAGAGGAGGGAGAGAGCACGAGGGACAGGAGAGAGAGAGCACGAGGGAGAGGAGGGAGAGAGAACGAGGGAGAGGAGGGAGAGAGCACGAGGGAGAGGAGGGAGAGCAGGAGGGAGAGGAGGGAGGGAGCACGACGGAGAGGAGGGAGAGAGCACGAGGGAGAACATAGAACATAGAACATAGAACATTACAGCGCAGAACAGGCCCTTCGGCCCACGATGTTGCGCCGACCAGTTACAAAAACAATGACCCACTAGCCTATACCAATCCCTTTTCGTCCATAAACCTATCCAGAGATCTCTTAAACGCCCCCAAACTAGACGCATTTACAACTGCAGCAGGCAGGGCATTCCAATCCTTCACCACCCGCTGGGTAAAGAACCTACCCCTGACATCCGTCCTGTAGCTACCCCCCCTTAATTTAAAGCCATGCCCCCTCGTGCTAGCTTTCTCCATCCGAGGAAAAAGGCTATCACTATCCACCCTATCTAAACCTCTAATCATCTTATATGTTTCAATAAGATCCCCTCTTAGCCGCCTTCTTTCCAATGAAAACAACCCTAAATCCCTCAGTCTCTCCTCATAGGACCTCCCCACCATACCAGGCACCATCCTAGTAAACCTCCTCTGCACCCTCTCCAACGCCTCCACATCCTTCTTGTAATGCGGGGACCAGAACTGCACACAGTACTCCAAGTGCGGCCGCACTAGAGTAGTGTACAGTTGCAACATTACACTGCGACTCCTAAATTCAATCCCCCTACCAATAAACGCCAAGACACCGTACGCCTTCTTAACAACCTTATCTACTTGATTCCCAACTTTCAGGGATCTATGTACACACACACCTAGATCCCTCTGTTCATCCACACTATTCAAAGTCCTCCCGTTAGCCCTATACTCGACACATCTGTTGCTCCTACCAAAGTGAATTACCTCACACTTCTCCGCATTAAATTCCATCCGCCACCTCTCGGCCCAGCTCTGCAACCTATCTAAGTCTCCCTGCAGACTATGACACCCTTCCTCACAATCTACCACACCTCCAACTTTGGTGTCATCAGCAAATTTACTAATCCACCCAACTATACCCTCATCCAGATCATTAATAAAAATTACAAACAACAGTGGCCCCAAAAACAGATCCCTGAGGCACACCACTCGTAACCGAACTCCATGATGAATATTTACCATCAACCACCACCCTCTGTCTCCTATCTGATAGCCAATTCCTGATCCAACTTCCTAGATTACCCACAATCCCATACATCTGCATTTTCTGCAGAAGCCTACCATGGTGAACCTTATCGAACGCCTTACTAAAATCCATATATACCACATCAACTGCCTTGCCCCCATCCACCTCTTTGGTCACCTTCTCAAAAAACTCAATAAGGTTAGTAAGGCACGACCTACCTGCTACAAAACCATGCTGACTATTTCTAATCAATTCATTACACTCCAAATAACTATAAATCCTATCCCTAATAATTTTTTCTAAAACCTTGCCCACAACAGAAGTAAGACTCACCGGTCTATAATTCCCGGCAAAGTCTCTGTTCCCCTTCTTAAACAATGGGACAACATTCGCTATCCTCCAATCCTCCGGGACTACACCAGAGACCAATGACGACCTGAAGATCAGAGCCAGAGGCTCTGCAATCACCTCTCTAGCCTCCCAGAGAATCCTAGGGTAGATCCCATCCGGACCAGGGGACTTATCTATTTTCAGCCCCTCAAGAATTTCCAGCACATCCCCCTTATCAACCGTAATACTGTCTATTTTACACCCCTGCAACCCAGTGTCCTCCTCAGCTATATTCATGTCCCCCTGCGTGAACACCGAAGAGAAATATTGGTTCAATACTTCTCCAATCTCCTCCGGTTCCACACACAACTTCCCCCTGCTGTCTGTAACTGGCCCTAATCTTGCCCTGACCAACCTTCTGTTCTTGACATACCTATAGAACGCCTTAGGATTCTCCTTAATCCTATCAGCCAAAGTCTTCTCATGTCCTCTTTTAGCCCTTCTCAACTCACTCTTCAACTCCCTCCTAGCCAATCTAAAGCTTTCTAGTGCACTACCTGAGCCCTCCAATCTCATCCGAACATAAGCCTCCTTTTTCTTTTTAACCATCGACTCAACTCTTTTAGTGCACCACGGTTCCCTAGATCTACCAAATCCACCATGCCTGACAGGGACATACCTATCAAGGACTCGCAGTAGCTGCTCCTTGAAAAAACTCCACATTTCAGACGTTCCCAGTCCCTGTAATCCCCTAATCCAATCCATGCTTCCTAATTCACTCCTGATAGCCTCATAATCGCCCTTACCCCAGCTAAAATTGCTGACCCGAGGTTCATGCCTATCTCTTCCCATCACTAAGGTGAGAGGAGGGAGAGAGCACGAGGGAGAGGAGAGAGAGAGCACGAGGGAGAGGAGAGAGAGAGCACGAGGGAGAGGAGGGAGAGAGCGCGAGGGAGAGGAGGGAGAGTGCACGAGGGAGAGGAGAGAGAGAGCACGAGGGAGAGGAGGGAGAGAGCACGAGGGAGAGGAGGGAGAGAGCACGAGGGAGAGGAGGGAGAGAGCACGAGGGAGAGGAGGGAGAGAGCACGAGGGAGAGGAGGGAGAGAGTGCGAGGGAGAGAGCACGAGGGAGAGGAGAGACAGAGGGCGAGGGAGAGGAGGGAGAGAGCACGAGGGAGAGGAGGGAGAGAGCATGAGGGAGAGGAGAGAGAGAGTGCGAGGGAGAGGAGGGAGAGAGCACGAGGGAGAGGAGGGAGAGAGCACGAGGGAGAGGAGGGAGAGAGTACGAGGGAGAGGAGAGAGAGAGTGCGAGGGAGAGGAGGGAGTGAGCACGAGGGAGAGGAGAGACAGAGTGCGAGGGAGAGGAGGGAGAGAGCACGAGGGAGAGGAGGGAGAGAGCACGAGGGAGAGGAGGGAGAGGGCACGAGGGAGAGGAGGGAGAGAGTACGAGGGAGAGGAGAGAGAGAGTGTGAGGGAGAGGAGGGAGAGTGCACGAGGGAGAGGAGGGAGAGGGCACGAGGGAGAGGAGGGAGAGAGTACGAGGGAGAGGAGAGAGAGAGTGTGAGGGAGAGGAAGGAGAGTGCACGAGGGAGAGGAGGGAGAGGGCACGAGGGAGAGGAGGGAGAGAGTACGAGGGAGAGGAGAGAGAGAGTGCGAGGGAGAGGAGGGAGAGAGTACGAGGGAGAGGAGGGAGAGAGCACGAGGGAGAGGAGGGAGAGAGCACGAGGGAGAGGAGGGAGAGAGCACGAGGGAGAGGAGGGAGAGAGCACGAGGGAGAGGAGGGAGAGGGCACGAGGGAGAGGAGGGAGAGAGTACGAGGGAGAGGAGAGAGAGAGTGCGAGGGAGAGGAGGGAGAGTGCACGAGGGAGAGGAGGGAGAGGGAACGAGGGAGAGGAGGGAGAGAGTACGAGGGAGAGGAGAGAGAGAGTGCGAGGGAGAGGAGGGAGAGAGTACGAGGGAGAGGAGAGAGAGAGAACGAGGGAGAGGAGGGAGAGAGCATGAGGGAGAGGAGGGAGAGAGTACGAGGGAGAGGAGGGAGAGAGCACGAGGGAGAGGGGAGAGAGAGCACGAGGGAGAGGAGGGAGAGGGCATGAGGGAGAGGAGGGAGAGAGTACGAGGGAGAGGAGAGAGAGAGCACGAGGGAGAGGAGGGAGAGAGCATGAGGGAGAGGAGGGAGAGAGTACGAGGGAGAGGAGGGAGAGAGCACGAGGGAGAGGGGAGAGAGAGCACAAGGGAGGGGAGGGAGAGAGTACGAGGGAGAGGGGAGAGAGAGTGCGAGGGAGAGGAGGGAGAGAGCACGAGGGAGAGGAGGGAGAGAGCATGAGGGAGAGGAGGGAGAGAGCACGAGGGAGAGGAGGGAGAGAGCACGAGGGAGAGGAGGGAGTGAGCATGAGGGAGAGGAGGGAGAGAGCACGAGGGAGAGGAGGGAGAGAGCACGAGGGAGAGGAGGGAGAGAGCATGAGGGAGAGGAGGGAGAGAGCACGAGGGAGAGGAGGGAGAGAGTGCGAGGGAGAGGAGGGAGAGAGCACGAGGGAGAGGAGAGAGAGCACAAGGGAGAGGAGGGAGAGAGCACGAGGGAGAGGAGGGAGAGAGTGCGAGGGAGAGGAGGGAGAGAGCACGAGGGAGAGGAGACAGAGAGCACGAGGGAGAGGAGAGGAAGAATGAGGGAGAGGAGAGGGAGCACATTTCGGGTCAGGTTTCACTATACGAACTGAGACCCGGAGATTAGTAAACCTCTGAGTGTTTGATGGAGTGTTTCTGGAGGTGAGTGAATGTTCCTTTTGAGGAATCGTTTATTTGTCTCAACATCTTCGCAATGTCCCTGTGGTTTTGCAGTGATTATTTTTTTAAAGTGGGCACCAGATTATTATTTGTCTGGCCATCCTTCCCAGCAGGTTACGTCTATTTTGAGAATATTTGACACATTTGGCTTTTTTTTAGTCCAGAATGAATCTTGAACCAGGAGCAGTCCTGCCGCCCGTGTCAACGACTTACATTGATCTATAGTGAGACGTGCGGAATGGTTCACTGTGGCGATAGTTTCCAGTCAATGTGAACAGTGCCTTGCAGGGTGGGATGTCGGCGATGTTAGTGCCACGCTCCTCGTGTTCGTACCTGCCTGTGTTTTCCAATATTGAGTTAGGAAATTGGGGTCCATGCGGCCATGACGAGCTGTTGGGTGAAGTTTTCCGTAAGGATAACACGGCACGCACCTTTGCACTGCAGAGACTTGGACTCAAAATGTATTTATTCATTCTCAGGATGTGGGTATCTCCGGCTGGGTCAGCGTTTGTTCCCCATTCCTAGTTGTCCTTGAACTGAGGGGCTTGCTGGACCACTTCGGAGGGCATTGCCGTGGCTCTGGAGGGCAGACTGGGTAAGGACGGCAGATTTCCATCCCCGAAGGACATTAGTGAACCCGATGGGTTTTTCTGACGATCGACGCTGGTTTCATGGTCATCAGTAGATTCTTAATTCCACATATTTTTATTGAATTCAAGTTCCACTGTCTGCCGTGATTTGAACCCAGGTCCTCAGAACATTAGTTGAGTTTTAGATTAATAATCTGGTGAGAATACCATTGGGCCATCACCTCCCCTCATTTTTCCATCACTCATTTTTCTTTGGCATTTTGTAGAAATGAGCTGCCCCCACCCACCTCAGTTTAGTTGAAGCTTCGTGTGTGTGTGTGCGTGTGGGCACGTGTGTGTGTGTGTGTGTGTGTGCGTGTGTTTGTGTGTGTGCGCGTGTGTGCGTGTCTGTGTGTGTGCGTGTGTTTTGTGTGTGTGTTGTGTGTGTGTGCGTGCATGTGTGTGTGCGTGTGTTTGTGTGTGTGTATTGTGTGCATGTGTGTGTGTGCGTGTGTATGTGTGTGTGCATGTGTGTGTGCACGTATGTGTGCGTGTGTGTGTGCATGTGCGTGTGTGTGTGCGTGTGCGTCTGTGTGCACGTGTGTATGCTCGTTTGTGTGTGCGTGTGTGCACGTGCGTGTGTGTGTGTGCGTATGTGTGTGTGCATGTGTTTACATGTGTTTGTGTGTGTGTGCGTATGTGTGTGCACGTGTGTGTGCTTATGAGTGTGCGCGCGTGTGTGTGCGTATGTTTGTGTGTGTGTGCGCATGTGTGTGCTTGTGTGCGTATGTTTGTGTGTGTGTACGTGTGTGTGCATGTGTGTGTGTGTGCGTGTTTATTTGTGTGTGTGCGCGTGTTTGTGTGTGTGTGTGTGTTTGTGTGCGTATGTTTGTGTGTGTGTGCGTGTGTGTGCATGTGTGCGTGTTTGTTTGTGTGTGTGTTTGTGTGTGTGTGTGCTATTCATGGAAGTTCGACTGAAGGTAATTGGACAATATGTTAACATTCCTGATTTATTCCTTATAGCTGCTGTATTTACATCAGTAATTATTTACATAACAACATAGGAACTAGGAGCAGGAGTCAGCCATTTGGGGCAGCACGGTAGCACAGTGGGTTAGCACTGCTGCTTCACAGCTCCAGGGACCTGAGTTCCATTCCCAGCTTGGGTCACTGTCTGTGTGGAGTTTGCACATTCTCCCCATATCTGTGTGGGTTTCCTCCGGGTGCTCCGGTTTCCTCCCACACTCCAAAGATGTGCGGGTTAGGTTGATTGGCCATGGTAAAGAATTGCCCCTTAGTGTCCAGGGATGTGTAGGTTAGAGGGATTAGTGGGTATAATATGTAGGGATATGGGGGTAGGGCCTGGGTGGGATTGTGTTCGGTGCAGACTCGATGGGCCGAAGGGCCTCTTTCTGCACTGTAGGGTTTCTATGATCTGGCCATTCGATCCTGCTCCACCATTCAATAAAATCACGGCTGATCTTTTGCAGACTCAGCTCCACTTACCCGCCCATTCACCATAACCCTAATCCCTTTATCTATCCTTGCCTTAAAAACATTCAGCGAGGGAACCTCAACTGCTTCACTGGGCAGGGAATTCCACAGATTCACAACCCTTTGTGTGAAGAAGTTCCTCCTCAACTCAGTCTTAAATCTGCTCCCCCCTTATTTTGAGGCCATGCCCCCCTAGTTCTAGTTTCACCGCCAGTGGAAACCACTTTCCTGCTTCTATCTTATCGATTCCCTTCACATTCCCTTGCTCTGGAAATATCGGGCTGCAGTTGAGAATTCTGATTAATTCTAAATACCCTAACATGAGGACAATTAGTAGCAAATGTTGGAATATGTGATTTGAGAATAATAAAAAAAATTAAGTAACATCTTAATAATGTCTCTAAGAAATGAATTTGTAAGATGCCAGTAAAATGAAAGATATATTCATGAAATTTAACAGCACAAGGCAGGCACAAATTATGCAACAAAGTAAATTACCCAGGCCAGGTGATGGTACCAAAAGATAAAGGTGTCTTTTGGTATTCGAGCTGATTCAAACTGGTTAGAGAATAATAAGGGGCCATTTTTTGGGAGACAATTTCCGTAAAACAGACTGGTAACAGAATTATATTTGAAGGTGTCACAGTAATTACAAAGTCGGGCAATGTACACAGTAACTACACTCACACTCAATGTATAGTCGGTAACCACAATTTCAGGCAATGTAGAACAAAGAACAAATCAGCCCAGGAAACAGGCCCTTCGGCTCAACGAGCCCACGCCGCCATCTCAACATTACCAGTCCCCCCCTCCACCCATGACCCTTATCTATTGTTTTATGGCATTCCACATTGAGGGAAACTAATTTCGGGACAATTTGTTACCTCCAATCAGCCTAACAGCACATCTTTGGGGTGTGGGAGGAAACCGGAGCACCCGGAGAAAACCCACGCAAGCACGGGGAGAATGCGCAAACTCCCACAGACACCGGCCTAAATCCACGTGTCTGCACAGCAATCAGTGATAGTCACTGAGCTGTCGTGTTGCCCGTCAGATGGTCCAGTTTAAACGTACACTAACGACATGAAGTACTAGGCTACTCTCAAAACATCCAAGAGCAGCCCTCGTACGACCCACCGCGTGTATGCCCCTCGTTGGACAACAAGGTGGACTGAATCACCTGTGGATGTAAAAAAAAAGACATCAATAAACATACACATCTTATACGGACATTAATGGACGATCCCCAGGAGCTCAAACCTAAGTCAGGTGAGCCATAAAATATGTTGGACGGCCCATAGGGATCTATTGATTCCCAGGAACGTCCTGAGGCTCTTGATCTTTATTTAGAGCAATCTTTTGTCTGCCCCCATGTCTAATCTCTCATGTGTCTCTCTAGGTAAGCCTTAAACAACTCCAGCGTGCCTGCCTCCACCACCCTACTTGGCAGAGCATTCCATACCCCCACAACCCTCTGTGTGAAAAACTCCCTCTAACATTTGAATTATAGAACATAGAACACTACAGCACAAACAGGCCCTTCAGCCCACAAGTTGCACCGATCACATCTATACCTACTAAGCCATAGACCTATCTATAACCCTCAATCCCATTAAATCCCATATACTCATCCAGAAGTCTTTTAAAAGACCCCAGCGAGTTCGCCTCCACCACCGACGGCAGCCGATTCCATTCACTCACCACCCTCTGAGTGAAAAACTTACCCCTGACATCTCCTCTGTACCTAGTCCCCAGCACCTTAAACCTGTGTCCTCTCGTAGTGACCATTTCAGCCCTGGGAAATAGCCTCCGAGAATCCACCCTATCTATTCCTCTCAACATTTTATAAACCTCTATCAGGTCACTTCTCAACCTTCGTCTCTCCAGGGAGAAGAGACCTAGCTCCCTCAACCTATCCTCATAAGGCATGCCTCCCAATCCAGGCAACATCCTTGTAAATCTCCTCTACACCCTCTCAATAGCTTCCACATCCTTCCTGTAGTGAGGCGACCAGAACTGCGCACAGTACTCCAAGTGGGGTCTGACAAGGGTCTTATAAAGTTGCAGCATTACCTCCCGACTCCTAAACTCAATCCCTCGATTAATGAAGGCCAGTACACCATACGCCTTCTTGACCACATCTTCCACCTGCGAGGCCGATTTAAGAGTCCTGTGGACCCGGGCCCCAAGGTCCTTCTGCTCTTCAACACAGCTAAGACTCCTGCCCTTGATATTGTACTCCTTCATCCCACTGGTCCTGCCAAAATGGACCACTACACATTTATCCACGTTGAAGTCCATCTGCCACTTCTCCGCCCAGTCTTGCATCCTATCTATGTCTCGCTGCAATTTCTGACATCCCTCCAGACTATCCACAACACCACCAACCTTCGTGTCGTCAGCAAACTTACTAACCCATCCCTCCACTTCCTCATCTAGGTCATTTATGAAAATGACAAACAGCAAGGGTCCTAGAACAGATCCCTGGGACACTCCACTGGTGACCGACCTCCATGCAGAAAAAGACCCATCCACAACCACTCTCTGCCTTCTGCAGGCAAGCTAGTTCTGGATCCACAAGGCCAAAGCCCCTTGGCTCCCATGCCCTCTCACCTTTTCAAGAAGTCTTGCATGGGGGACCTTTTCAAACGCCTTGCTGAAGTCCATGTAAACCACGTCCACCGCTCTTCCTTCGTCAATGTGTTCAGTCATATTTTCAAAGAACTCAACTAGGCCCCCTCTCACCCTATGCTCGTGACCCCTCGTGATTTTCGTATCCAACCTGGGAAATAGCTTACCGCTGTTTACTCTATCTATACCCTTCATAATCTTATACACCTCTATTAGATCTCCCCTCTTCTCCGTCTTTCCAGGGAGAATAGCCCCAATTTGCCCAATATCACTTCATAGCTAAGCCCTGCCATACCAGGCAGCATCCTGGTAAACCTCCTCTGCACCCTCTCCAGAGTCTCCACGTCCTTCCGGTAGTAAGGCGACCAGAACTGGACGCAGTACTCCAAATGCGGGTGAACCAACATTCTATACAACTGCAACATTAGACGCCAGCTTTTATACTCTATACCCCTTCCTATAAAGGCTAACATACCATAAGCCTTCTTCGCCACCTTCTCCACCTGTACTGCCACCTTCAAGGACTTGTGTACTTGCACTCCCAAGTCCCTCTGCGTTTCTATACTCTTAACAGGTCTACCATTTATCGTATAACTCCCCCCTACATTCTTTCTTCCAAAATGCATCACCTCACATTTATCCAGATTAAACTCCATTTGCCGTGTATCTGCCCAATCAACCAGCCTATCAATATCCCGCTGTATTGCCAGACACTGCTCCTC
This sequence comes from Carcharhinus amblyrhynchos, assembly GCF_965287045.1. Taxonomy (NCBI): domain Eukaryota; kingdom Metazoa; phylum Chordata; class Chondrichthyes; order Carcharhiniformes; family Carcharhinidae; genus Carcharhinus; species Carcharhinus amblyrhynchos. Next base: position 93,197 of record NW_027650074.1, on the reverse strand, counting down.
ACTGCCCGCCAATCCAGCCATCTTAGTGTCATCTGCAAATTTGCTGATCACACCACCTACTCCCTCTTCCAAATCATTTATATACACTACAAAGAGAAGAGGTCCCAGTACCGAGCCCTGCAGCACACCACTAGTGACAGACCTCCAGCTAGAAAAAGACCCCTCCACAACTACTCTCTGTCTCCTGTTGCCTAGCCAGTTTTCGATCCATCTAGATACCTGTCCCTGTATCCCATGAGCCTTAATCTTCTCTACCAGTCTACCATGAGGGACTTTGTCAAATGCCTTACTGAAATCCATATAGACGACATCAACGGCTCGTCCTTTGTCGATCGTTTTTGTCACCTCTTCAAAGAATTCTACCAGATTCGTAAGACCTCCCCTGAACAAAGCCATGCTGCGTATCCCTAATCAGATCGCAACACTCCAAATGCTTGTACATCCTATCCCTAAGAATTTTTTCCAACAACTTTCCTACCACTGGTGTCAAACTCACCGGCCTATAATTACCAGGGTTATCCCTACTGCCCTTTTTAAACAACGGTACCACGTTCGCCGTTCTCCAGTCCTCTGGGACCTCACCTGTGTCCAAAGAAGAGACAAAGATTCGCGTCAGAGGCCCAGCAATCTCATCCCTCACCTCCCTAAGCAGCCTGGGATAAGCAGCTTGATTCCCTTCACCCTTCAATATTCCTTCTACCCTCTCTGAAACATCCTGTACCCCTGCCCCAGGGAGTCAGACCACCATCCTGGAGTCTTGTTTCTGTCCACAGGACCGCCTATCTATTCCTCTAACCCTCCCGTCCCCCACCACTATCTCACTTCTAGTCCTCTTCCTTCTCTCTAAGGCGATCTGGTCCTCCTGTCTTACCTCTGGAAGATCATTTGTTGCCCCTCTCTTGGTGTTTCGGGAGACTACCACTGGGGTCCTGTTTGGAATATGACCCTTCTGCTTTTTGCCCTTCCTAACAGTTACCCACCTGTCCTCCCCGTGAGGCCCTGGAGTCTCCGCCTGACTGTAGTTCCTATCCATTATTGTTTTGTTCTCCGTTAATAAAAATACATCCTCGAGCCGCAGCTCTAGCTCCCTGACCCGGGCCCTCAGACGCTGTGGCTCCAAACACTTGACACAAATGTGGGCTTTTGGGAGACGTGTTGTCTCCAAGGGACTTCCACGTATGTCACCAAAAGCAGTAAAATCATCTCCCAATTGAACCTGCCATTTACCTGAGTACCTTTGGCGATCAAACACGAAGATGGGAAAAGAAAAAAGACGACAACAGAAACACCCACCTCGCCTACGCCGACTCTCACCTAAGCCCAGTGAGCCAAAGCCCTTACAGCTCCCACTCTGCTCCTAGCTCATTCCGCTGCCCGCTCCCGACACTGCCCGCTGTCTACTGCAGCCTTCTTTATATATTCCTTCCCGACTACCACTACAGAGAGGAGAGAAAAAAAAATCCCCGCGAACTGGAAAAGGAGAAAAAAATCCTCAGAAAATAAACAGAAAATCAGTCACTCACCACCAGCCACCGACACACTTCCAATTCACTTCCTCTGAAGAATAATGAGACGGATCCACGGGTGAGTAGTTGATTTATCCTCCCAAACTCCTTCCGGACTTCCCTCGTGCCTAACTAACTACAACGCCAGGCAATGTACACACAGTGACTACAGTGATGGGCAATGTATACACAGTAACACAATGTCAGAAAATGTGTACACAGTAACCACACTGTCATAAGAACATAAGAAATAGGATCAGGAGTCGGCCATCTAGCCCTTCGAGCCTGCCCCGCCATTCAATAAGATCATGGCTGATCTGAAGTGGATCAGTTCCACCTTCCCGCCCTCTCCCCATAACCCTTAATCCCCTTGTCTATCAGAAACCTATCTACCCGTGACTTAAATATATTTAGCGAGGCAGCCTCCACCACTTCAACGGGCAGAGAATTCCAGAGATTCACCACCCTTTGAGTGAAGAAGTTCCTCCTCAACTCTGATCTAAACTGTCCTCCCTTATCTTGAGGCTGTGCCCTCTAGTCCTGTTGTCCTTTCTGAGCGGGAAGAACCTCTCCACCTCTACCCTATCCATCCCCTTCATTATCTTATACGTCTCTATAAGATCCCCCCTCATCCTTCTAAACTCCAACGAGTACAGACCCAGTCTATTCAGTCTCTCTTCATAGTCCAACCCCCTCATCTCCGGTATCAGCCTTGAGAACCTCCTCTGCACTCCCTCCAAGGCCAAAACGTCCTTCTGCAAGTGCGGCGACCAAAACTGCACACAGTACTCCAGCTGCGGCCTCACCAATGCCCTATACAGCTGCAGCAAGGCCTCCCTGCTTTTATATTCAATCCCCCTCGCTATAAAGGCCAACATCCCATTCGCCTTCCTGACCACCTGCTGCACCTGCAGGCTGGGTTTTTGCGACTCGTGCACAAGGACCCCCAGGTCCCTCTGCACCGTAGCATGCTGCAGCTTTTTGCCTTTTAAATAATAATCCCTCCTACTATTGTTTCTACCAAAGTGGATAACCTCACACTTGCCAACATTGTACTCCATCTGCCAGGTCCTCGCCCACTCTGTCAGCCTATCCAGATCCCTCTGCAGACTTTCCACACCCTCCACGCAATTCGCTTTTCCACTCATCTTCGTGTCATCAGCAAAATTTATTACCCTACACTCAGCCCCCTCCTCCAGATCATCTATATAAATGGTAAATAGCTGAGGCCCCAGCACCGATCCCTGTGGCACTCCACTAGTCACCAACCGCCAACCAGAATAGCACCCATTGATACCAACTCTCTGCCTCCTATTAGACAGCCAATCCTCTATCCACGCTAACACCTTACCCCCAACTCCATGCACCCTAACCTTCTGAAGCAACCTTTTGTGTGGCACCTTATCAAACGCCTTTTGGAAATCTAAAAACACCACATCCACCAGTTCCCCTCTGTCTACCGCACTAGTCACATCCTCATAGAAATCTAATAAATTTGTTAAACACAACTTCCCCTTAATGAATCCGTGCTGCATCTGCTCGATCAAACCATTCCTTTCTAGGTATCTCGCTATTTCTTCTTTGATGACGGATTCTAGCATTTTTCCAACTACAGACATTAAACTAACCGGCCTATAATTCCCTGCCTTTTGTCTGCTACCTTTTTTAAACAGCGGCGTAACATTAGCCGTTTTCCAATCTTCCGGCACTTCCCCGGAATCCAGCGAATTTTGATAAATAATTACTAAGGCATCCACTATCACCTCTGCCATTTCTTTCAGAACCCTGGGCAATGTCAAGCAATGTTGGGCAGTGTATACACAGTAACCAAACTGTAGGGCAATGTATATACAGTAACCACACTGTCGGGAAATGTGTACATAGTAACTACAGTGTCGGGTAATGTATGTATTGTAACTACAATGATGGGCAATGTACACACAGTAGCTACGATGTCAGGCAATGTATATACAATAACTAAAATTCAGGGCAATGTATACACAGAACGTACAATGTTGGACATTGTGGGCCGAAGGGCCTGTTCTGCGCTGTAATATTCTATGTTCTATGTTCTATGTTCTATGTATACACAGTAACCTCAATGTCAGGCAATATATACACACAAACTAAAATGTCAGGCAACGTATACACTGTATCTACAATTTCAGACAATGTGTCTACAGTAAATACAAAGTCGGACAATGTGTACACAGTAACTATGATGTCAGGAAATGTATACACAGTAACCACAATGCTGGACAATGTATACACAGTAACTACACTGTCGGGCAATGTACAATAAGAAGTCTACAACACCAGGTTAAAGTCCAACCAATTTATTTGATAGTAATCCCACAAGCTTTTGGGATTTGCCCCTTCATCAGGTGAATGGAGAGTCCTGGCCTCAGACAGAACATATAACAGCACACACAGTTCACCCACTCAGGGCAATGTGTCCACAGTAACCACAATGACGGGCAATGTATACACATTGAGGCCAAAATTTGCTGTTTAGCTGTTGAGAGCCTCCAGCTACACCTCTGCCCCCCAAGACCACCTTTCCATCGGAGGGCATGCAAAAGGTTCAGTAAAGATAATTTAGGAATAAACTTCCCGTAATAATTCACTAACCCCAGAGGAAGAATTTCAATTCTGTGGGGGTCTTTGCAGTTGGTGCCTGTTTAATACCACTCACCCTGCCCTCCACTGATAATGGCCCTTACCAATAACCCGATCACCCAAACAGGTCACAGAACCTGTTTGGAAGGTGTGATCTTCCCTTTCCAGGTGTACACCAACCTTCGAAAATCACTGGAAGATTCCTTCCAGGGTCGCCAGGGGTTCGCTATTTGAAATTCCTTTGACCAAAATATTATCCATGTTCACCACTACCTGAGGTAATACTTGGAGAATGTTTGACCATAAGATCCATAAGGGATAGGAGCAGAATGAGGCCACTCAGCCCATCGAATCTGCTCTGCCATTCAATCACAGCTGATATTTTTCTCATCCCCATTCTCCTGCCTTCTCCCCATAAATCCTGATCCTCTTATTAATCGAGAACGTATCTATCTCTGTCTTAAAGACACTCAGTGATCTGGCCTCCACAGCCTTCTGTGGCAAAGAGTTCCACAGATTCCCCATTCTCTGGCTGAAGAAGTTCCTCCTCATCTCTGTTCTAAAGGATCAGCCCTTTAGCCCAAGGTTGTGCCCTCTGGTTCGAGTTTTTCCTACTAGAGGAAACATCCTCTCCAATTCCAACAAGTACAGACCCAGAGTCCTCAACCATTCCTCATTTGACAAGCTCGTCATTCCATTTTTGTGAACCTCATCTGGACCCTTTCTAAGGCCAGCACATTGTTCCTTAGATATATCCCAACCTTTTTAACCTTTCCTCATAAGACAATCCCTCCATACTGGGATCATCCCAATGAACCTTCTCTGAACGGCTTCCAATGAAATAATATCTTCCCTTAAATAAGGGAACTAAAATTGCTCTCAGTGCCCCAGATGTGGTCTCGCCAGTGCTTTGTACAGCTACAGCAAGACTTCCTGACTCTTATGCACCAACCCCCTTGAGATAAGAACCAACATTCCATGAGCCTTCCCGATTATTTCCTGTGCCTGTGTGTTAGCTTTCTGTGTTTCATGCACAAATCCCTCTGTGTTGCAAATTTCTGCACTTTTTCTACATTTAAATAATAGTCTGTTCTTTCGTTCTCCTTTCCAAAATGAACAGCTTCACATTTTTCACGTTTTACTCCATCTGCCAATGTTTTGTCCACTTACTTAGCCTATCAATATCTTTTATGTAAACTGTTTTTGTTGTATTTATTAGTGTCACAAATAGGCTTATATTAACACTGCAATGAAGTTAATGTGAAAATCCCCTAGTCGCCACACTCCGGCACCTGTTCGGGTAGACCGAGGAAGAATTTAACACGGCCAATCCACCCTAACCAGCACACCTTTCGGACTGTCGGAAGAGACTGGAGCACCCGGAGGAAATCTCCTTGTATCTCCCTTGCAGCTTGTCTTCCCACTTATTTTTATATTGTCTGTAAATTTGGCTCCAGTACATTCGCTTCTTTCCTCCAAAGTCATTAATATATGTTGTAAACCGTTGCGCTCCCAGCTCACATCCCTGTGGAACTCCACAGGTTACAAGTTGCCAACCTGAGAAAGAACCTCTTATCCCCACTTGCTGTTTCCTGCCCATTCGCCAATAGAGTGTATTGTGGAGAAAAAGGATTTGGGTAAACAGGAAGCAAATGCTGATTGGGATGAAAGGAAAGACATCGGAAAGTAGAGCTCCCTGGATGATTAACGATAGAGAGGATAAATAAATGAGACAGAAATAATGATCCTTTGTATAACGTCAGTTTTCGAGCTCATTGCTGTGACTCCTGGCAGCACTGGAAGATGGCGGCATCTGTTGGAAGGAGATGGTATTGCAGCTTATCAGGAATGTTGGTCACAGAGTCACCCAGGGGGCAATCTTACCCAAACAGTTCAGAACAGGTGGGAAATATGGAGAATTTCTGATCTGTTTTTTTGGCAAGTTGAATCTTAGTCCTGGGGCGTCCAAGAACCCCCAGGATACACATGGTGTCCAGAACACAGGATGGGGCCCACAACTGCTGATGTGAAGGGAGGGAATCTGATGTGGGCCAGTTGGTGACAGTGACGGGACGAGGACAGTGACTGTGGCTGGTCTAGCGATGATGTGTCACGGGCAGCAGAGAATGGAGGTAGCACTGGCCATCAGAGATAGCTTGGGTTGTCAGCTTCCAGGGCAGGGGATAGAACATAGAACATAGAACACTACAGCACAAACAGGCCCTTCGGCCCACAACTTGCACCAATCACATCCATACCTACCAAGCCATAGAACTATCTGTAACTCCCAATCCCATTAAACCCCATATACTCATCCAGAAGTCTTTCAAAAGACCCCAGCGAGTTCGCCTCTACCACCACTGACGGCAGCCGATTCCATTCACTCACCACCCTCTGAGTGAAAAACTTACCCCTGACATAAATATCTATTTATGAAGAGTATAGATAGAGTGAACAGGGGTAAGCTTTTCCCTAGGTTGGATACAAAAATTACGAGAGGCCACGGGCTTAGGGTAAGGGGGGCGAGGTATAATTTGGATATTAGAGGGAGGTTTTTCACACAGAGGGTAGTGGGGGTATGGGATGCTCTGCCAAGCAAGGTGGTGGAGGCAGGCACGCTGGAGTTGTTTAAGGCTTACTTAGACAGGCACATGAGCGGACTAGAGATGGAGGGATATAGGTGACTGTTCTAAATAAAGATCAAGAGCTTTGGGACATCCCTGGGAATCAATTGATTCCTACGGACTTTCCAACATATTTTCTGGCTCACTTGCTTTATTTCTGAGCTTCCGGGCATTCCGTAAGTGTCTGTCTAAGCTGTGTATGTTTATTGATGTCTTTTTTTTTACTTCACAGGTGCTTCGGTCCACCTTGCTGTCCGACAAGGGGCATACACGCGGTGGGTCGTGCGAGGGCTGCTCTTGGATGTTTCAAGAGTTGCCTAGTGCTTCACATCTGACGGGCAAGACGACAGCTCAGTGACTATCGCTGATTGCTGTGCAGACACATGGATTTGGGCCGGTGTCTGTGGGAGTTTGCGCATTCTCCCCGTGCTTGCGTGGGTTTTCTCCGGGTGCTCCAGTTTCCTCCCACACCCCAAAGATGTGCGATTAGGCTGGTTGATGTAACAAATTGTCCCTGAAATTAGTCGTCCCTCAATCTTCTTGTTGGAGTTTAGAAGAATGAGGGGAGATCTCATTGAGACGTATAAGATGATGAATGGGATGGATAGGATAGAGGTGGAGAGGCTCTTCCCGCTTAGAAAGGACAGCAGGACTAGAGGGCACAGCCTCAAGATAAAGGGGGGAACAGTTTAGAACGGAGTTGAGGAGGAACTTCTTCACTCAAAGGGTGGCGAATATCTGGAATTCTCTGCCCGTTGAAGTGGTGGAGGCTGCCTCGCTAAATATATTTAAGACGCGGGTTGATGGGTTTTTGGTAGACAGGGGGATTAAGGGTTATGGGGAGAAAGCGGGAAAATGGAACTGATCCACTTCAGATCAGCCATTATCTTATTGAATGGCGGGGCAGGCTCAAAGGGCTAGATGGCCTACTCCTGCTCCTATTTCTTATGTTCTTTTGTTTTTATCTTCCCCAATAGGTGTAGACAAAGGTTATGGGTAGAGGAGGGCACTCATAATGTTAAAATGGCGGCGCGGGCTCGTTGGGCCGAAGGGCCTGTTTCCAGGCTGTTTTGTTTTTTGTTCTTTGTTTTGTATCTCCTCTGTACCTGTGTCCTCTCGTAGCGACCATTTCAGCCCTGGGGAAATAGCCTCCGAGGATCCACCCTATCTATACCTCTCAACATGTTGGGAGGGACTGAGGGTCGAGGGATGGATCACCTCACTGACTGTCTCTCTCTTTCTCTCATCCCTCCCAGATTCCCACTTTGATTCACAAAGCAGACATTACAATTGGCACTAATCCCGATCACAGCCCCGGGGGACAGACAGACGCCACTGACTCTGAGATTCCCAATCCAGGGGGAAGCCTGCACCAGGAGAACACAAGGTCACCGGTCAGTGTCAGCGGCCAGACACCCACTCAGCGGAGGGTGTGGGTGGGGGGAGGTGAGGAATTCTGAGCTGGGATGGATTGGAGGGCAGGAGTGTCTGAGTTTAGATCGGGAGATTACCCTCTCTGTAGGAGTGGGGTCAAAGATCAGAGCAAGATCATTTATAATGAATCGCAGGAAGTCAGTATGCAGCTGGAGTAAGTAATGAAAAAGGCAAATGGGATGTGAATATTTATTGCAAAGGGGCAGGAGTATAAAAGTAGGGAGTGTTGTTGGAATTGTATAGAGTGTTGGTGAGACCACATCTGGAGGATTGTGTCCAGGTTTTGATCTCCTTAATTGAGGAAGGATGTGGGGCATTGGAGAAGTTCAGAGGAGATTCACCAGACTGATTCCGGGGAAGAAAGAGCTGATGTATGAGGAGAGGGTAAACAGTTTGGGTTTATACTCACTGGAGTTTAGAAGGATGCGAGGGGATCTGGATGAGGTATAGAACAAAGGACAAAGAAAATTACAGCCCTCCAAACCTGCACCGACCATGCTGCCCAACTAGACTAAAATCCCCTACCCTTCCAGAGATCGTATCCCTCGATTCCCATCCTATTCATGTATTTGTCCAGACACCCCTTAAAACTCACGATCATATCTGCTTCCACTGCCTCCCCCGGCAGTGAGGAACCCACCACTCTCTGTGTAAAAAACTTGCCTCGTACATTTCCTTTAAACCTTGCCCCCTTGCACCTTAAACCTGAGCCCCCGATAATATCGGGACATGATCCCCTCTTTCCTTTTGTTTAGAACGGTATCAGCAGTGATGTGGTCAGGAGGATCCCAGGTTCATCAAATATTCGCTTGTGTTTTTGTTTCGATTCAAAATCACGACTGAGTAGAATGTTTTGTTCAGATTGAAAGCCCACGGGTCGTGGGGTAGTCGGAAAAGACCTTATTTAAACTGCAAAATCATAGCGGCCTGTTTTTATTCAGTAACAGTCACCATTGGCCCTAAGGATTCAAATAGCATCAGGAGTCGGTCTGGTATCAGGACGTCCTGTGGGATGTGGGCTAGACAGGGTGTCCCTTCCACCGTGAGAGGCAAAACAGTGAGACAAATATTTAAAAGGTGAAACCGCTGTTGTTCGCTCAAGACAAGAAGAGAAAGGCCTAAGGGAGAGGTGGACCTATTGGCCCCTGTATTGGCCATGGTCCAGAAGACTCAGGTGAAAGGATTACAAAGTGGCTCGAATTGGGTTTGGTTTCAAAGTGAAACATATTCTGCCTCAGTGAATTTAAACTTCAGCACAATCGCCTCGATGAATTCATATTTTGCACAATCGCCTTGAAGGCTTAATAGGAGAAAGATGGCCAAAGAATGTGACATCGGACTGTTTGGGGGTTACTCAGTTAATTGTACGAGCAGTTATAAAGACGGTGTGGGGATGGGTTGGTTGTATATTTAATCGTGGGAATGTTGATATGGGTCAGTCATGGTGGACCTTTATACTGAGGGTGTTGTAAGTATTGGTTTCCATCAGAAATTCTTCGTGCATTTGTCTGCAGTTGGCTGAGTCTCATCATCTGGAGCACCTTAAATATCATCACACAACATTTCCCTCAGTAAATCACCCAACTCATCCTCTGAATCATTTGTCTTATGAGGATCTATCATCACATTTTGACTTGATTTGATCTGATTATTGTCACATGTATTAACATACAGTGAAAAGTATTGTTTCTTGCTCATTATACAGACAGAGCATACTGTTCATTGAGAAGGAAAAGAGAAAGTGCAGAATGTAGTGTTACAGTCATAGCTAGGGTGTAGAGAAAGATCAACTTAATGCGAGGTAGGTCCATTCAAAAGTCTGACAGCAGCAGGGAAGACACTGTTCTTGAGCAGGTTGGTACGTGACTCAGACTTTTGTACCTTTTTCCCAACAAAAGACGGTGGAAGAGAGAATGTCCGAGGTGCGTGGGGTCCTTAATTATACTGGCTGCTTTGCCGAGGCAGTGGGAAATAGACAGAGTCAATGGATGGGAGGCTGGTTTGTGTGATGGACTGGGCTACATTCACGACCTTTTGTAGTTCCTTGCGGTCTTGGGCAGAGCAGGAGCCCAGACCAAGCTGTGATACACCCAGAAAGAATGCTTTCTATGTTAAAGTTGGTGAAAGTCATAGCTGACATGCCAAATTTCCTTAGTCTTCTGTGAAAGTGGAGGTGTTGGTGGGGCTTTCTTAACTATAATATCGCCAAGGGGGACCAGGACAGGTTGTTGGAATCTGAACATCTAAAAACTTGAAGCTTGCGACCCTTTCCACTTCACCCCCTTTGATGTAGACAGGGACATGTTCTCTTTTACCCTTCCTGAACTCAATGACAATCTCCTTTGTTTTGTTAACATTGAGGGAGAGATTATTGTTACCGCACCAGCTCACCAGATTCTCTATCTCATTCCTGTACTCCGTCTCGTCATTGTTTGAGATCCGACCCACTACGGTGGTGTCATCAGCAAACTTGAAAATGGAGTTGGAGGGGGATTTGGCCGCACAGTTAGAAGTTTATAAGGAGTATAGTAGGGGGCTGAGGACACAGCTTTGTGGGGCACCGGTGTTGAGGATGATCGAGGAGGAGGTGTTGTCGCCTATCCTTACTGATTATGGTTAGGAAGTTCAGGATTCAGTTGCAGAGGGAGGAGCCGAGACCCAGGCCATGGAGTTTGGAGATGAGTTTTGTGGGAATAACAGTGTTGAAGGCTGAGCTGTAATCAATAAATAAGAGTCTGACATAAGTGTCTTTGTTCTCTAGGTGTTCCAGGTTTGAGTGCAGAGCCAGGGAAATGGCATCCGGTTTTGCACTTTGGAAGGGGAATGGAGACATAGACTATTTGTTAAATGGGAAAATGTTTAGGAAATCAGAAACACAAAAGGACTTGGGAATCATTGTTCAAGATTCTCTTAAGGTTAACGCGTAGGTTCAGTCGGTAGTTAGGAAGGCAAATGTAATGTTAGCATTCATGTCGAGAGGGCTAGAATACAAGAGCAGGGATGTACTTCTGAGGCTGTATAAGGCTCTGGTGAGACATGCTTTGGAGAATTGTGAGCAGTTTTGGGCCCCGTATCTAAGAAAGGATGGGCCGGCTTTGGAAAGGGTCCAGAGGAGATTCACAAGAATGATCCCTGGAGTGAAGAGTTTGTCGTATGAGGAATGGTTGAGGACTCTGGGTCTGTACGCATTGGAGTTTAGAAGGATGAGGGGGGATCTTATTGAAACTTACAGGATACTGCGAGTCCTGGATAGAGTGGACTTGGAGAGTCATCAGCAAACTGGAAAATGGAGTTGGAGGGGGATTTGGCCACACAGTTAGAAGTTTATAAGGAGTATAGTAGGGGGCTGAGGACACAGCCTTGTGGGGCACCGGTGTTGAGGATGATCGTGGAGGAGGTGTTGCCTATCCTTACTGATTATGGTTAGGAAGTTCAGGATTCAGTTGCAGAGGGAGGAGCCACTAATAGGAAAAACTAGAACCAGAGGGAACAAACTCAGGGTAAAAAGACATTCCTTTGAAACAGAGATAAGGAGGAATTTCTTCAGCCAGAGAGTGGGGAATGTGTGGAACTCTTTGCCACAGAGGAGGCCAGATCATTGAGTGTCTTTAACACAGAGATAGATAGGTTCTTGATTAATAAGGGGATCAGGGGTTATGGGGGAAAGGCAGGAGAATGGGGGATGAGAAAAATATCAGCCATGATTGAATGACGGAGCAGACTCGATGGGCCGAATGGCCTCATTCTGCTCCTATATCTTATATTTTTATGGTCTTTGGTCTGCTGTGGATGTGTTGTGACAGCCGGAAAACTGTAATGGATCCAGCCCGAGAGGCTGGAATGAATTTGTGCCATGACTAGCTTTTCATAATGATGGATGTCAGAGGCACAAAATGATAATCATTAAGGCCACACTGCTTGGCTTTCCTGAGGCACTGGGATGATGGTCATCTTCTTGAAGCAGAAAGGAGCCTCAGATTGTTGTAAAGAGAGGTTGGAGATGTCTGTGAATACCGCCCCCCCCCTCCGTGCCAGTAGGATTTGGGTACACATCTGAATATCCCACCCAGACCAGTCATTTCCCATGAGTCGACCTTCAGAAAAGCTGATCTGATATCTGCAATGATGACCTCAGATAAAGTTAATCCAGGGTTTCCAGGGTGGACGGTTTGCTCCCACTGACCTCAAAACGGGTGTAGAATGCATTAAGTTTATCAGGGAAGGGTGTGCTGGAGCCGATGATGTTACATGCCTTCATCTTGTAGCCTGTTATGTCTTGCAGACCTTACCATAGTCGGCGGGGATCCAAGTGGCTAGCCTGGGACTCTAGCTTGGTTTACTACTGTCTTTTGGCATCTTTCATGGATTCCTTTAGATCATATCTGGCTTCTTTGGATCACCTGACTTGATCACCTCAGGCCTGGGCTTCAGTAAGCAGTGGATATCCCTGTTCATCCATGGTTTCCAGGTGGATTTGTTTCTTTGGCGCACAGTTTTCTACACACTGACCAATGAAGTCAGTTACTGTAGAGGCGTTCTCATTCAGGCTGACTTCACGTCATTAGTGTACGCTTAAACTGGACCATCTGACGGGCAACACGACAGCTCAGTGACTATCATTGTTTGCTGTGCAGACACATGGATTTGGGCCGGTGTCTGTGGGAGTTTGCGCATTCTCCCCGTGCTTGCGTGGGTTTTCTCCGGGTGCTCCGGTTTCCTCCCACACCCCAAAGATGTGCTGTTAGGCTGATTGGAGGTAATAAATTGTCCCTAAATTAGTTTCCCTCAATGTGGAATGCCATAAGCATAGATAAGGGTCATGGGTGGAGGGGGGGCTGGTAATGTCAAAATGACGGCGCAGGCTCATTGGGCCAAAGGGCCTGTTTCCCAGGCTGTTTTGTTCTTTGTTCTTTTTAAATACTGATCAGTCCACTGACTCCAAGCAGCCCCGTAGGAGATCATCCAATTCCTCAGACCAACATTGCAAGACTTTCTTTGATAGATTCTCCAGTTTCAGTTTTTGCTTGTAAGCCGGGATCAGGAGCACATTCTCACCTGGCTTCCATACCTGTATCTGTTCACTGGGCTACACTGTAGGGCTCATGTTCAGTTTTCAGTCCAGGGGCCCTCTATCCTCGTCTCCCATCCTAATCAGTCCACGGGTCTGGTCCCTTACCCAGGTAGGAGATGCGCTATCGGATGTACCCATCAAAATGATCCAAAGTTGGGGTTGGGGCTTGTGAGGCTAATGTTTATGGGGGAATCCAGAATGCTGTGAGGGCCGGTATCCAGACAGTCAGACCAGTCTTCTGGAGTGCGCAGGTCTCCTGTTATGTTTGGGTTGATTAGTAAACCCAGGGGCACTCCAGGTGTGGAAGAGGCTTTTTGCTGTAGCGGGACAGGTGTAAAGGTCTGGTTTGAACCTGGAAGTGGATGCGGGGATGTTCCAGGGAATATATTTACTGAGTGAGGCCATTCTGGTCACTGAGTGTCACCATAATGTGAGATGGTGGAAGTGATTATTCTGAATCCTGTAAACTCTCAGCTGGTTTACACGGAAGTAACCAGGTTTCCCGTTGGGGATCAGGATTTTATACCCTGAGGGGTTTACCTTGTCAGTGATGGCGTGCAGACCTCAATATCCCGGGGACAAGAAAGAACTGAGGTTGTAGAGGGAAATCATCACCTGCTGTATATTTTAAGGGGTGTACTTTTCTATCGAAATATGTCTTGCTCTGTTTCTTTTTAACTCCTGGTGGGACAGTCACAGCTAACTGGGCTGTTTTAATGTTTTTGGTGATTTGCTGGATGGCTTTCTCGTGCGTGAGTGCTGTGATAGCAAACTCAAGATAAGCTCTAATAAATATTCAACTCCCTCATGGATCAGCCAGTGTGTGGGGTTGAACTCAGTAGAGCTGGAAATGGTGCTGTGTCCACCATCCGGACGGTAAAGGGAAGCCTGTATCCCATGTTGTGTTGTTTTGCCGCAGTTTTCCCAATGATCCCTTTGTACGTTTGGTTTGTCCGCTCTACGATTCCACTGGATTGTGGATGGTAGGCGATGTGGAATCCCTGCTTGGTGCCAAACACAGCCATAAATTGGAAATTGGATCAGGAATTGGCTGGCAGATAGGAGACAGAGGGTGGTGGTTGATGGTAAATATTCGTCATGGAGTTCGGTTACGAGTGGTGTGCCTCAGGGATCTGTTTTGGGGCCACTGCTGTTTGTAATTTTTATTAATGATCTGGATGAGGGTATAGTTGGTAAATTTGCTGATGACACCAAAGTCGGAGGTGTGGTAGATTGTGAGGAAGGGTGTCATAGTTTGCAGGGTGACTTAGACAGGTTGCAGAGCTGGGCCGAGAGGTGGCGGATGGAGTTCAATGCGGAAAAGTGTGAGGTAATTCACTTTGGTAGGAATAACAGATGTGTCGAGTATAGGGCTAACGGGAGGACTCTGAATAGTGCTGATGAACAGAGGGATCTAGGTGTATGTGTACATAGATCCCTGAAAGTTGGGAATCAAGTAGATAGGGTTGTTAAGAAGGCATACGGTGTCTTGGCGTTTATTGGTAGGGGGATTGAATTTAGGAGCCGCAGCGTCATGTTGCAACTGTACACAACTCTGGTGCGGCCGCACTTGGAGTACTGTGTGCAGTTCTGGTCCCCACATTACAGGAAGGATGTGGGGGCTTTGGAGAGGGTGCAGAGGAGGTTTACCAGGATGTTGCCTGGTATGGAGGGGAGGTCCTATGAGGAGACACTGAGGGATTTGGGGTTGTTTTTGCTGGAAAGAAGGCGGCTAAGAGGGGATCTTATTGAAACATATAAGATGATTAGAGGTTTAGATAGGGTGGACAGTGATAGCCTTTTTCCTCGGATGGAGAAAGCTAGCACGAGGGGGCATGGCTTTAAATTAAGGGGTGGTAGTTATAGGACGGATGTCAGGGGTAGGTTCTTTACCCAGAGGGTGGTGAGGGATTGGAATGCCCTGCCTGCTGCAGTTGTAGATGTGCCTAGTTTGGGGGTGTTTAAGAGATCCGTGGATAGGTTTATGGATGAAAAGGGTTTGGTTTAGGTTCGAGGGTCATTGTTTTTTAACTGGTCGGCGCAACATCGTGGGCCAAAGGGCCTGTTCTGCGCTGTAATGTTCTATGTTCTATATAACTTTCTGCATCACCCACCCGGTGAAATGTGTCCCTTGATCGGATTCTATGTTGCTGGAAAACCCCACCATTGGACTAGTATTTTTGCGATGGCCTTAGCTGTATTGGATCTAGTGGGGAATGTCTCATTCCTACAAGGTGGAAGTGGGCCAATATAATCAACTTGGAGATCTGTCCAGGAACCTTTCACTGGGTGTGTGTGTCTTAGCTCTGCTTTCCTGGAATACCTACCCGGGGGATTTTAAGCACAAATTAAACAATTTTCAGTATAATAAGCGACATCATCGTGTAGTTCCAGCCACCAAAATAATTCTTTTAATCACTCAATGCACTAACGTCCATGTGTGTCGCGGTATTGGTAGATGATCTGCAAATCCTTCTATGCCGGACTGTATGACCTGAAGCCGACAGACAGCACGGCCTCCCAGTCTTTCCTGTCGTCTATCACGCAGGTCTTAGACGACGGTGAGCGGGACAGCCTGGACAGACCGATGCCTCTGGACGAGCTGACCAAGGCCGTCGAGTCCTTGCAGAAGGGTAAAACTCCCGGAAGCGACGGCTTACCGGCGGAGTTTTACTCGGCGTTGTGGGACTTGACGGGCCCGGACCTCCTGGAAGTATACGAGAGTATGCTTCTGGAGGGCAGGATGTCAGAATCCATGAGGAAAGGCATCATTACCCTCATCTACAAGCAGAAGGGGGAGAGGGAAGAAATTCGGAATTGGCGACCCATTTCACTATTGAACGTGGATTACAAAATTCTGGCCAAGGTCATCGCCAACCGGGTCAAGTCTGCTCTGGGGTCAGTAATCCATCCTGATCAAACCTGTGCTGTACCCGGCAGGAAGATCTCTGACAGCCTGGCGCTACTCAGGGATACGATCGCCTACGTGCAGGACAGGCAGGTGGATACGTGCCTCATCAGCCTCGACCAGGAGAAGGCGTTTGACAGAATATCGCACAGCTACATGATGGATGTGCTCTCCAAAATGGGTTTTGGGGAGGGAATCCGCAATTGGATCCGGCTGCTCTACACAGACATCAGTAGCGCAGTTTCAGTCAACGGGTGGGAAACAGATAGCTTCCAAATCAGGTCTGGAGTCAGACAGGGCTGCCCTCTCTCCTCCATCCTTTTTGTGTGTTGCATTGAACCCTTTGCCCAGGCCCTCAGAAGCGACCCAGGCATCAAAGGGGTGACAATCCCAGGCAGCGGAGGCACGCAGGTCAAAGCCTCCCTGTACATGGATGACGTGGCTGTGTTCTGCTCGGACCCCTCGTCTGTCCGCAGGCTCCTCCAGGTCTGCGAGCAGTTCGAGCTGGCCTCGGGAGCCAAAGTCAACCAGGGAAAGAGCGAGGCCATGTTCTTTGGGAACTGGGCCGACAAATCCTTTGTCCCCTTCACCGTCAGGGCAGAGTACGTGAAGGTGCTGGGGATATGGTTCGGAGCGGCAGGGGCATGCATCAAAAACTGGAAGGAGCGCATCGCAAAAGCCAGGCAGAAACTCGGCTTGTGGGAGCAACGCTCGCTCTCCATAACAGGGAAAAACCTGGTGATCCGGTGCGAGGTGCTGTCCGAGGTTCGTCCCGAGCAGCTCGGTGACGCAGGACTCTGTGCTCTACAGGCTATTTCCGGGGGCGCACACCGAGACAAATATCAACTGCTGCTGGAAGGTCATCAACTCAGTGAAGGACGCACTTTGGTCCGCCCGAAACTTGCTGATCTTCCAGCTGAAAGAACTGTCCTCGACCGAGTGTTGCAGACTGGCACATTCCAAGGTCCAGGACTACGTGCTGAGGGACGGGCTGAAGCTTGGGGCAGCCGCCGCAAAGGCACAATGGGGAAAGGCCACACTGTAAGGCCTTTTAACGGAGGCAGACCGAGGGCCCAGGAACTGCAGAATACCCTCGACCTGCGTAACTGTGTGCCAATCTGAGCACTAACGGCACACAGAAATTTACTGAGGCATGTATATAGTTTTAAGTATTGAAATGTAATCATTGTAATCATATAAATCTGTAAAAATGTTTTGATTCTGCATTGTTTGCAATTCAAAGCCATGTAAATTTGCAACAGTTTAATTGAGATTTTTATGAATAAAGTATATTTTTGAAAAAAAGATGTGTCCCATGAATACACTGAGTGTGATTGTATCTGCAGTTGGTCAAGGAATGTGTGTCTTTAACTTAAATGTATTGATGGTAGTTTGGGAGCCTTCAGTATCCCAAAGGAATTCTAAAAGGTGGCCTCTTACCTCGCCATTAACTCAGGGTCTGCCTACACTATCTGACCTGGTGTTATAGATTAACGTTGGAGTCTGGACACCATCAATCTAGGGTTCTGTAGGTGGGGACAGTTGGATATAGTGATGCTTATGATACGCATGAGGTGACTGGGACCTTCTATCAGTGAGGGGCGGTGCTCTCTCTTGTACCTAGGAGTTGGCCTAACTGATGGAGCTGGTGCTCCTGGTGGTCTCGGGGACCGTGTATAGGGTGGTGGAAGTCTCCTATAATCTTGGGCAAAGTGTCCTGGCTGCCCGCAATTGAAATATGTCCCTCTATCTTTCCCCGAGGCTGTTGTGTAAGGTGGAGCTGTATCTCTCTGGTGTTGGTCATCCCCTTTACCCTCGTTTCTCCATACTGGACCTTGGCTAGCCCTCATCGGGAGCATCCTCGCCTCCCTGATTGTGATGGGGGGGTGGGGGGGGGGGGATCCCTGAATGTCCAGCTCCAAGACTTGAGCTATCCATCAGAGAACCCATGCTTCATTGTGTGTGGTCTCTGCGGGATTGAAATTGGTGTGGAGGTGCTGGTGTTGGACTGGGGTAAACACAGTGAGAAGTCTCACAACACCAGGTTAAAGTCCAACAGGTTTATTTGGTAGGAAATGCCACTAGCTTTCGGAGTGCTGTTCCTTCGTCAGGTGAGTGGGGAGTTCTGATCACAAACAGGGCAGATAAAGGACCAACTCAGTTTACAGAATACTGATTAGAATGAGAGTCTTTACAGCTAATCACATCTTAAAGGTACAGACAATGTGAGTGGAGAGAGGGTTAAGCACAGGTTAAAGAGATGTGTATTGTCTCCAGACAGGACAGTTAGTGAGATTTTACAAGCCCAGTCAAGTTACAGGGGTTACAGATAGTGTGACATGAACCCAAGATCCTGGTTGAGACCGTCCTCATGTGTGCGGAACTTGGCTATCAGTCTCAACAAGGATCTTGGGTTCATGTCGCACTATCTGTAACCCCCATGACTTGCCTGCGTTTGCAAAACCTCACTTACTGTCCTGCCTGGAGACAATACACATCTCTTTAACCTGGGCTTAATGCTTTTTCCACTCACATTGTTGGCATCTTTAAGACTTGAATAGAAGGTTAGGTGTAAAGATTCACATTCTATCAGTAATCTGTAAACTGTCTGTGCTTTATATGTTCTGTTTGAGGCCAGAACTCTCCATTCACCTGACAAAGGATAAACCCCGAAAGCTTGTGAGTTTACTATCAAATAAATTGGTTGGACTCAAATCTGGTGTTGTCAGACTTCTTACTGTATCAGTGTCTGCTCAGCAACTCTGCGCTGTCGTGTGCCGTGAAGGCTGCCTTGGAGAACTCTTACCCGAAGATCAGGGGCCGAATGCCCGTGGCCGTTGAAGTGTTTGCCAACAGGAAGAGAACAGTCTTGCCTGGTGATTGTCGAGCGATGTTCATTCATCCGTTATCGTAGCGTCTGCATGGTCTCCCCAATGTACCATGCCTCAGAACATCCTTTCCTGCAGCGTATCAGGTAGACATTGGCCGAGTTGCAAGAGTATTTACCGTGTACCTGGTGGATGGTGTTCTCACGTGAGATGATGGCATCTGTGTCGATGATCCAGCATGTCTTACAGAGGTTGCTGTGGCAGGGTTGTGTGGTGTTGTGGTCACTGTTCTCCTGAAGGCTGGGGAGTTTGTGGTGGACAATGGTCTGTTTGAGGTTGTGCGGTTGTTTGAAGGCAAGAAGTCGGGATGTGGGGATGGCCCTGGCAAGATGTTCGTCTTCATCAATGATATGTTGAAGATTCCGGAGAAGATAGAGTGGGGGTTAATGGGTGCTATTCGGATTGGCGGTTGGTGACTAGTGGAGTGCCCCAGGGGTCGGTGCTGGGGCCTCAGCTATTTACCATTTATATAGATGATCTGGAGGAGGGAACCGAGTGTATGGTGTCGAAATTTGCTGATGACACCAAGATTGGTGGAATGGCAAATGGCGCGGAGGGTGTGGAGAGTCTGCAGAAGGATCTAGATAGGCTGGGCGAATGGGCCAGGAACTGGCAAATGGAATTTAATGTTGGCAAGTGTGAGGTGGTCCACTTTGGTAGGAATAATGGTAGGAAGGACTATTACTTACGTGGCGAAAAACTGCAGCAGGCGACGGTGCAGAGGGACCTCGGGGTCCTTGTGCACGAGTCGCAAAAATCCAGCCTGCAGGTGCAGCAGGTGGTCAGGAAGGCGAATGGGATGCTGGCCTTCATAGCGAGGGGGATTGAATATAAAAGTAGGGAGGTCTTGCTGCAGCTGTATAGGGCACTGGTGAGGCCGCAGCTGGAGTACTGTGTGCAGTTTTGGGCGCCGTACTTACGCAAGGATATTTTGGCCTTGGAGGGAGTGCAGAGGAGGTTTACTAGGCTGATACCAGAGTTGAGGGGATTGAGCTATGAGGAGAGGCTGAATAAACTAGGCTTGTACTCGTTAGAGTTTAGAAGAATGAGGGGAGATCTCATTGAGACGTATAAGATGATGAATGGGATGGATAGGATAGAGGTGGAGAGGCTCTTCCTGCTCAGAAAGGACAGTAGGACTAGGGGGCACAGCCTCAAGATAAAGGGGGGGTGGTTTAGAACGGAGCTGAGGAGGAACTTCTTCACTCAAAGGGTGGTGAATCTCTGGAATTCTCTGCCCGTTGAAGTGGTGGAGGCTGCCTCGCTAAATATTTTTAAGACGCGGGTTGATGGGTTTTTGATAAGAGAGGGGATTAAGGGTTATGGGGAGAAAGCGGGAATGTGGAACTGAGCCACGACAGATCAGCCATGATCTTATTGAATGGCGGGGCAGGCTCGAAGGGCTAGATGGCCTACTCCTGCTCCTATTTCTTATGTTCTTATGTCCTTATGTCGTAGTTTCTCCGCTCCGGCGAAGTGCTGGATGACGTCTCACTTACTGTCCTGTCTGGAGGTAATACACATTTCTTTAACCTATGATTAACGCTACCTTTAAGACTTGATTAGCTGTAAAGACTTGCATTCTAATCAATATTTTGTAAACTGAGTGTGTGCCTTTATATGCTCTGTTTGTGATCAGAACTCCCCACTCACCTGACGGAGGAGCAGCGCTCTGGAAGTTAGCAGCGTTTCATAGAACATAGAACATTACAGCGCAGAACAGGCCCTTCGGCCCACGATGTTGCGCCGACCAGTTAAAAAACAATGACCCACTAACCTAAACCAATCCCTTTTCATCCATAAACCTATCCACGGATCTCTTAAACGCCCCCAAAATAGGCGCATTTACAACTGCAGCAGGCAGTTTCCAACCAAATAAACCTGTTGGACTTTAACCTGGTGTTGTGAGGCTTCTCACTGGATCAAAATTGGCACAAGCTTTCTTGCCTTCCTCTGTGGTGTGGCCTATTTGGATGAGTCAGCTTCAAATAGTCTAGCCCGATTTAACTCCCCATACACTCCTGTGAAATGGGTCACAAATGACTGGCGAAGGTAGTTGGGTGTCCCTCTTTCCTCTGCCTGCATTTATTTAACCCGCCTATGGGATCCCCTTTATTATACCCCACTGCGGTCAATATCGCTTCCGTTATCTCATATAAGCTTCCTTCCCCATCACTTTGAGGGGCTGTAGGGCAGACCCTGCAGACTTGCTTAGGCACATGACTATTAATTTTACTCCTTCCCTTTCAGCTAGCCTATTCATTATCTTTTGCTGCCTAACATCCTCAATGAAGCTGTGTGGGTCAGCAGATGGTTCAATGTTGTGATTTTAATTGTAATTTTGGCAAATTGCCTTGTGTATGTAATGGCTGGGTCATCCCCTGCCCTGACCATTTGGAATGGTCAGCGGTTGCCCGACTCTTCACTGGCTTGATGTAGCGCCTTTATTGTCGCCTGCAGATCCATGCACTGAGCTTCCAATCATGCCACTGCATGCTTGGCTTCTCCCCTGGCCAAGTCTTGGTAGTCTCTCTCACACTGGGTCTGAAAATTACCCAGATGTACAAATTAGCCTGGTACATTCTTTTTAATTCATCTACCTCTGTGTCCTTTTCTGCTGTTATTTGTTCTATCCTCTCCTACTGCTGTTCATTTAGTCTCTTTATCTCCTCTTCCTTTTCCTTTTAGTTTTCTAATTTTTTCCTCTTTCTCCTCCTATAACTGCCTTGAATCTTCCAGTTCCCTACGAACTGTGTTTAATTCCCATTCAGTTCCTACTAGCTGTCCTAAGCAGCCCATAATGGCAGTCACCTTCTCACAATTGGCTGCTTTCCTTGAACGTTTCTTAAGTCAGCCCAATATTTCTCTCCTAGGGATCCCAGTCCCGTTTGAATATTGGCACAAAATTCTGTCCAGAGGGGCCACCGTTTCTTCTTTACATATTCTCTTATATTTTTCCGTCCCACATGGGACACTTCTCTGAACTGTTTCCTGCCATTCTAGGTTCAACGACAAGGGGTAGGGGGTTGGTTGGACTGCGGGTTCTGCTTTGGGCTACGTTCCAGTCCTGATATAATGTAAACCTATGGAGCTTAACCTCTCCCCATGTTAGTCATAATGCAAGCAGCAACACACAATTTCCCAAAAAAGAAAAAAAGTTATTTGTCCAATAAGGAGTGTACACCTGTCGGCTCTGAGTTTTAGTCTGTAGGATTCGATATCAGAACAACAAAGTTATGTCTTGTCGATATCCCACCAGAATTGCCAATTGTTGTGCTTGCCGCACAGTGTCTTTTATACAGCGGACAGGGAACTGCCAGTTGACTTCATGTTAATACAGTAATATTTATTCATGCACATAATTAATTTTAACCGACAACAAAATCAATATAGGTTATTTACAAAATAATAAAGTTCAAGTTCAATACTAGACCTTAACTTAACTTTTGAGTGACTGGCAAATCCCCAGGCAGATATTGGCCTTTATCCGTGTATTGGTCTCCGTAGTCCTCAATGTAATCTAGTCCTTCAGTCTGGTCTGATACTCTGGCTCTGGTCTTCCTTCTGTCGGTGTGGTGGCTCTCCTCGTGGTGGCAATTGCTGTTGGTGGTCACCGTTGTTCTGTTCCTGTCTCTTCCTCAGCCTCATGGCCGTGTCGATCTTGAGAAAGAGAGAGAGTTCCTTCCGTTGTGCAGCATCTTTTATCCCTCATTAGTTTTGTGCTCTTTTGGGTGGTCTCTTGATCACTGCCAATCAATCAATCAGGGTTTGATCACCCTGATCCAATCAGGTGCTCCTATACCGATCTCTGGGTGTGTACCCAGAGGTCATTCCTGTAGGTGCTGGAGGGACGTAAGTCACATTCCTCCCTCACAAATAAGGTGTTGAGGCACACTTTGTCTGGTAAACAAGTATGTTTGACCAGAGAGTGTCCATTGTCTTCGAGATAGCCCATTTCCTGTGTATTCTGTAGTCTGATTTTGAAGTTCAAAGGTTTAAGTTTATTTATTAGTCACAAGTACATTACATTAACACTGCAATGACGTTACTGTGAAAATCCTTATTTCTATCTGTCCAATATTCTGTCCATTTCTGTACTTAGAACAAAGAACAAAGAGCAACACAGCCCGGGAAACAGGCCCTTCAACCCAATGAGCTCGCGCCACCATTTCATGACCCTTGTCTATGCTTAGGGCTCTCCACATTGGAAACCAGATTGAGGGGAGACTAAGTTAGGGACAATTTGTTACACCAGTCAGCCTAAGAGCACATCTTTGGGGTGTGGGAGGAAACCGGAGTGCCCGGAGGAAACCCACGCAAGCACGGGGAGAATGTGCAAACTCCCGCAGACACCAGCCCAAATCCATGTGTCTGCACAGCAAACAGTGATAGTCACTGAGCTGTCGTGTTGCCCAGCATCTGGTCCAGTTTAAACGTACACTAACGACATGAAGCACTAGGCTCCTCTCGAAACATCCAAGAGCAGCCCTCGCACGACCCATCGTGTGTATGCCCCTTGTTGAACAACAAGGTGGACTGAAGCACCTGTGGATTAAAAGAGAAAAACATCAATACCATGCACATCCTTATACAAACTTTCAAAGGAATCCCCAGAAGCTCAAAAGTAAAACAAGTGAGCCAGAAAATATGTTGGAAGGTCCATAGAATCAATTGATTCCTAGGAACGTCCCAAGGCTCCTGAACCTTATTTAAAACAATCTCCTATATCCCTCCATCTCCATCACGCTCATGTGCCTGTCTTAGTTACTCTTCAACAACTCCAGCGCGCCTGCCTCCACCACCTTACTTGGCAGAGCATTCCATACCCCCACAACCCTCTGTGTGAAGAACCTCCCTCTAACATCCAAATTATACCTCACCCCCCTCACCCTAAGCCCGTGGCCCCTCGTAATATGTGTTTCCAATCTAGGACTTGGCCGATTATCCCAGCATGTTTTGTAAATCGCCATCGTAGGTGGCCCATTTGGCCACATACCTCACCCTTGCAGCGCATAGGGGGTCATTTATCTTCTTACAGCATTGCACCACCATTCTCCTGTTCATGCTACTGGCACTAACTATTGCTGTAAAAAGTCTGACAACACCAGGTTTTAGTCCAACCGATTTATTTGATAGTAAACGCACAAGCTTTCAAGGTTTCCCTCTTCGTCAGATGAATCCATTCGAAAGCTTGTGAGTTTACTATCAAATAAATCGGTTGGACTAAAACCTGGTGTTGTCAGACTTTTTACTGTGTTTACCCCAGTCCAACGCCGGCACATCCACATCATGACTAACTATTGCTGCCATCGCCTCCCAGGCGGGATTGGTCACATTCCTCGGGAGTCTCCTGTCAACATGTGGGTAAATGGCATCCTCTAGGACATCAAGCAGTCAGGTAAGGCTCCTCTCCGAGAACCTATCCTCCTGGAGTGACCAGGGGTGAGTGTTGACCCCCAGGTCGGACAAATCAGACTCATGGTGGAGGAAGGTCACGCTCTGCACCTGTTTAATTTCATATAAAAGTTACCGAAATCTCGATCTGAATCGCTACAGCCTGCAAAGATATGGAGCAGGTGCCGGAAATGGGATTCAGGATGAGCGGTTAGTTTCCTTGTCTTTGGCTGCTGGTGATATGATGGGCCGAATGGTCTCTTTCTGTGCTGGGAAACGCAACACTGAGGGGCGAATTTCCCCATTCCGTCCACCACGGGAATCGTAGCCGGCGAGGGACGGACCATGGGAAGGTCTGCTGACCTCGGGTGGGATTTTCTGGTTTGGGGGCGAGCGGGGCTGGAAGATTCCGTCCTACGAATGGCCTCCTCTTGCGCCTCATCTTTTCTTGTGACTCGAGGAGCGAGAGTCTGAGGACAACGTCCCCACTTGAGAAAAGATGCAAAAACCTGGGACATTGAGGAGGGAGCGCAGGAAACTCCAAACAACTGGGGTCCACAAGCCTCCAGAGGCCTGAGCCTGGGCCCTGGGTCTCTGAGGCCTCGGCCCGGGCCCTGGGTTTCTGAGGCCTCGGCCCGGGCCCTGGGTCACTGACGCCTCGGCCTGGGCCCTGGGTCTCTGAGGCCTGAGCCTGGACCCTGGGTCTCTGAGGCCTCAGCCCGGGCCCTGGGTCACTGAGGCCTCAGCCTGGACCCTGGGTCTCTGAGGCCTCGGCCCGGGCCCTGGGTCTCTGAGGCCTCGGCCCGGGCCCTGGGTCTCTGAGGCCTCGGCCCGGGCCCTGGGTCTCTGAGGCCTCGGCCCGTGCCCTGGGTCACTGAGGCCTCGGCCTGGACCCTGGGTCTCTGAGGCCTCGGCCCGGGCCCTGGGTCACTGAGGCCTCAGCCTGGACCCTGGGTCACTGAGGCCTCGGCCTGGACCCTGGGTCACTGAGGCCTCGGCCCGGGCCCTGGGTCTCTGAGGCCTCGGCCCGGGCCCTGGGTCTCTGAGGCCTCGGCCCGGGCCCTGGGTCTCTGAGGCCTCGGCCCGTGCCCTGGGTCACTGAGGCCTCCGCCTGGACCCTGGGTCTCTGAGGCCGCGGCCCGGGCCCTGGGTCTCTGAGGCCGCGGCCCGGGCCCTGGGTCACTGAAGCCTGAGCCCGGGCCCTGGGTCTCTGAGGCCTGAGCCTGGACCCTGGGTCTCTGAGGCCTCGGCCCGGGCCCTGGGTCACTGAAGCCTCGGCCCGGGCCCTGGGTCTCCGAGGCCTCGGCCCGGGCCCTGGGTCTCCGAGGCCTCGGCCCGGGCCCTGGGTCTCCGAGGCCTCGGCCCGGGCCCTGGGTCTCCGAGGCCTCGGCCCGGGCCCTGGGTCACTGAAGCCTCGGCCCGGGCCCTGGGTCTCCGAGGCCTCGGCCCGGGCCCTGGGTCTCCGAGGCCTCGGCCCGGGCCCTGGGTCTCCGAGGCCTCGGCCCGGGCCCTGGGTCTCCGAGGCCTCGGCCCGGGCCCTGGGTCTCCGAGGCCTCGGCCCGGGCCCTGGGTCACTGAGGCCTCGGCCCGGGCCCTGGGTCTCCGAGGCCTCGGCCCGGGCCCTGGGTCTCCGAGGCCTCGGCCCGGGCCCTGGGTCTCCGAGGCCTCGGCCCGGGCCCTGGGTCTCCGAGGCCTCGGCCCGGGCCCTGGGTCACTGAGGCCTCGGCCCGGGCCCTGGGTCTCTGTGGCCTCGGCCCGGGCCCTGGGTCTCTGAGGCCTCTGAAAGCCCGGGGGGGAGGGGAGTCTGAGTGGGAGCAAATCCCCCTGGATCTGGAGTGACAGCCTGCAGACCCGCCCCCCACCACACAACCACCAATCCCGAGGCGGCACTCTGTGTGAGCGGCAGCGACATTAACCAATAGGAAGGAGGGGAAGGAGGGACTGCCGTGTGATTGACATGCCTTGAACCAATCAATACTTCATGTCGGGTCTTTGCCTAACTGGTGAATGGGTGTGGATATGCAAATAGAGCAGCAAATAAAGCCGACACCTTACACAGAAACATTTTCCCATTTTATTTCCCAGTGCTGGCATGCAGCTAGATTTCACAAATATATACAGGTAAAAGCTTGTTTGGAGCGGCAAGTGTCTGTATACAGTCAGCTTCATGTTAAAGTGATAGGCTCTGGCTGACATAACAGTGAACACAGGCATTCTGTAAGCATCCCTCCTGTGACTAATTTGAATAATTTTTGGGTTGGGGAGTGGGTGGAGGCTCCCTGTACGGGGATGCCATTATATGGATTCCTCTTCCTTCTCCCTGCTTCATAGCAAATATGAGCTAAATAATTATACTTTGTGTTTGTGATGTGGTTGTGTTATTTTGAAACTGGGATAGACAGAGTTCAAAGATGCACCAGATTAAAATCCAGTGGGTTATTATTTGGTGTTGTAAACTGTTGGAATACTGGTCACAGACCAGTACAGAAACACTTCCTTAATCCAAAGTATTCAGCCTCTGATCTTCAGGTAAGCATTCTCCAAGGTGGCTTTCACAACACAGAATCACTGAGCAGAAACTGATACAGTCTGACAACACCAGGTTTAAGATTTATTTGATAGTAAACTCACAAGCTTTCGAAGTTAAGCTCTTCTTCAGGTGAACTTGATCGGTTGGACTTAAACCTAGTGTTGTCAGACTTTTTTTACTGTGTTTACCCCAGTCCAACGCCGGCATATCCACATTAGAAACTGATAGCCAAGTTCCACACACACGAGGACAGCCTCAACCGGGATCTTGGGTTCAAGTCACACTATCTGTATCCCCCACAACTTGCCTTGGTTTGCAAAATCTCACTAACTGTCCTGCCTGAAGACAATTCACACCTCCTTAACCCTTTCTCTACTCACATTGTCTACATCTGTAAAGACTTGATTACCTGTTAAGACTCACATTCCAACCATTATCTTGTAATTGTGACTTTATATGCCCCGTTTGTGAACTGAACTCTTCACTCACCTGATGAAGGGGCAACACTCTGAAAGCTCGTGCTACCAAATAAACCTGTTGGACTTTAACCTGGTGTTGTGAGACTACTAACCATGGTATATGTGGACAGAGACTCAATTTTGTGATCTTCTTGGAGATCCTTTCCACTTTGAGCCAGGGGTTTGCGGTGTTGGTGGTAGCCATGATGTTGAGATGTTGGTGTTGGACTGAGGTGGCACTGTAAGAAGTTTCACAACATCAGGTTGAAGTCCAATAGGTTTATTTGATATCAGACACTGACAGACAGCCTCATAAGAACAGGTTAAGGCGCTCAACTCATCGATCAACAGTTCTGACATGCCACAGCAAAAAACCACACCGACCTACTCAGAAGACAAAGACAGGACCATAAGGCCATAAGATATAGGAACAGAATTAGGCCACTTGGCCCACCGAGTCTCCTCTGCTATTCAATCATAGCTGATATTTTCCTCATCCCCATTCACAGAGTCATGGGGGTTTACAGCATGGAAACAGGCTCTTCGTCCATGCCACCCTTTTTTTTAAACCCATAAGCCAGTCCCAATTGTCCACATTTGGCCCATATCCCTCTATACCCATCTTACTCATATAACTGTCTAAATGCTTTTTAAAAGACAAAATTGTACCCGTCTCTACTACTACCTCTGGCAGCTTGTTCCAGACACTTACCACCCTCTGTGTGAAAAAATTGCCCCTTTGTACCATTTTGTATCTCTCCCCTCTCACCTTAAACTTATGCCCTCTAGTTTCAGATTCCTCTATCTTTGGGAAAAGATATTGACTATCTATCTGATCTGTGTCCCTCATTATCTGAGAGGCCTCTATAAGATCACCCCCTCAGCCTCCTACACTCCAGAGAAAAAAATCCCAGTCTATCCGGTCTCTGCTTGTAACTCAAACCACCAAGTCCCGGTAGCACCCTAGTAAATTTTTTCTGCACTCTTTCTAGTTTAATAATATCCTTTCTATAATAGGATGACCAGAACTGTACACAGTATTCCAAGTGTGGCCTTACCAATGTCTTGTACAACTTCAACAAGACGTCCCAACTCCTGTGGGAAGTTGCTGCTCTCCATCACAGGAAAAACCCTTGCAAGAGTCCTGCTAAATCGTCTGGTCACTCATCTGGGGCTGGGCCTGCTTCCAGAGTCACAGTGTGGCTTCCGCAAAGGTCGCAGGACTATTGACATGATTTTTGCTGTGCGCCAACTTCAGGAGAAGTGTCAGGAGCAGAATCGCGAGCTCTACACAACCTTTGTTGACCTCACGAAAACCTTTGACACTGTCAGCCGACAAGGCCTGTGGAGGATCATGTCAAAGTTCGGCTGCCCCCCCAAATTCATTCAGATGGTACGCCAGTTCCATGATGGCCAGAGTACTGGATGGCGGAGAATCCTCTGAGGCATTCCCAGTCACCAATGGCGTCAAACAGGGCTGTGTGCTCACACCCACACTGTTCAGCATGATGTTTACTGCCATGCTGAATGATGCCTTCCAGGACAGTGTTGCTGGGATCAGCCTCAAGTACAGAGTGGATGGGAAGCTCTTCAACCTGAGGAGACTTCAAGCTATTACCAAAGTGAAGGAGACTGTTCTGAGAGATTTCCTCTTTGCCGATGACAGTGCCCTGTATGCTGGCTCAGAGCCAGAGATGCAAGTCAGTATGGACAAATTTTCCACTGCTTGTGACAACTTTGGACTCACCATCAACATTAAAAAGGCTGAAGTCATGCACCAGCCTGTTCCTCATTCACCGTACACAGAACCCATAATCACAATCGAAGGGCAGAAACTACAGGCAGTGGACCAGTTCACTTATCTTGGCAGCTCCCTCTCCCAAGCAGTGACTATTGATACAGAAGTTAACTGCAGAATAGCAAAGGAAAGTTCTGCTTTCGGTAGACTGCGCTCCACTGTATGGGAACGTCGAGGAATCAGCCCAGAAACAAAACTGAAGGTCTACAGCGCCGCGGTACTCACTACCCTCCTGTATGCCTGTGAAATGTGGACTGTGTATCGAAGGCATGCAAGACAGCTCAATCATTTCCACATGACTTGTCTTCACAGAATATTACACATCCGATAGCAAGACAAAGTAGCAGACACTGAAGTTCTCTCTAGAGCAAGTCTACCATCAGTCCACACACTGCTGATGAGAGTGCAGACCGGTGGGCAGGTCATGTCATCCGTATGTCAGACGAGCGCATTCCCAAGCAGCTCCTTTTTGGGGAACTCTCTGCTGGAAGACGCTCGAATGGAGGGCAGAAGAAACGTTTCAGAGACACACTCAAAGTCTCCCTGAAGTCACTTGACATTGACACGATCACCTGGGAAACGCTGGCACAAATCCACCCGATCCGGCGCTGCCTCATCCACAAGCTCACGAAGCAAGGTGTATTGCTGAAGCACAACTTAAGTGCGAGCTGTGCAAGTCCACAGGCACCAGTGCAACAACTACAGTGTCTACACAAGTCTGTCCAATATGTGCCAGGACATTCCATGCCCGAATTGCCCTGATCACTCATCTTCGGACACACCGCGAGCAGCCTCAAACTGACTCATGGTGTCGATGTCCTCATTGGTGATGATGGATGAACAACAACAAGCTAATCCCAATTGCCCGCATTCGGCCCATATCCCTCTATACCCATTTACCCATGTAACTGTTTAAATGTTTTTTTAAGGCAAAATTGTTCCCACCTCTGGTACTACCTGTGACAGCTTGTTCCAGACACTCACCACCCTCTTTATGAAACAATTGCCCCTCTGGACCATTTTGTGTCTCTCCCCTCTCACTTTAAACCTATGCCCTCTAGTTTTAGACTCCCCTATCTTTGGGAAAAGATGTTGACTACCTACCTTGTCTATGCCCCTCATTATTTTATAGACCTCTGTAAGATCACCCCTCAGCCTGCTACGCTCCAGAGAGAAAGGTCCCAGTCTATCCAGCCTCTCCTTATAACTCAAACTATCAAGTCCTGGTAGCATCTTAGTAAATCTGTTCTGCACTCTTTCTAGTTTAATAATATCCTTTCTATAATAGAGTGACCAGAACTGTAGACAGTATTCCAAGTGTGGCCTTACCAATGTCTTGTACAACTTCAACAAGACATCCCAACTCCTGTATTCAATGTTCTGACTAATGAAACCAAGCATGCCGAATGCCTTCTTCACCACTCTGTCCACCTGTGACTCCACTTTCAAGGAGCTATGAACCTGTACCCCTAGATCTCTTTGTTCTGTAACTCTCCCCAACACCTTACCATTAACTGAGTAAATCCTGCCCTGGTTCAATCTACCAAAATGCATCACCTCACATTTATCTAAATTAAACTCCATCTGCCATTCGTCAGCCCACTGGCCCAATTGATTAAGATCCTGTTGTAATCAACGATAACTCCCAATGACTCTGAGTCAGTAATGGGCTCTAAAATCTTGATGTGGGTATGCCGGCGTTGGACTGGCGTAAACACAGTAAAAAGTCTGACAACACCAGGTTTTAGTCCAACCTATTTATTTGATAATATTCTCACAAGCTTTCGAGGGGACAGCCTCTTCGTCAGGTGAATGGAGAGTTCTGGCCTCAGACAGAGCATATAAAGCACAGACAGTTTAGAGATTACTAAACTGTCTGTGCTTTATATGCTCTGTCTGAGGCCAGAACTCTCCATTCACCTGACGAAGAGGCTGTCCCCTCGAAAGCTTGTGAGAATATTATCAAGTAAATAGGTTGGACTAAAACCTGGTGTTGTCAGACTTTTTACTCTAAAATCTTGCCAGTGACTGAAGTCAGGTTAACCGGCCCATAATTTCCCATCTGCTGCCTCCTTCCTTTCTTAAACAGCAGTGTTACATCCACTACTTTCCAGTCCTCTGGTACCCTCCCTGCCTTC
Organism: Carcharhinus amblyrhynchos; assembly: GCF_965287045.1. Classification (NCBI taxonomy): domain Eukaryota; kingdom Metazoa; phylum Chordata; class Chondrichthyes; order Carcharhiniformes; family Carcharhinidae; genus Carcharhinus; species Carcharhinus amblyrhynchos. Next base: position 61,830 of record NW_027650074.1, on the reverse strand, counting down.
AGTGATTGTAAAGATCACCACCTCCGCAATTTCCTCAGCTTTTAGGATCCTGGGGTGTAGTCCATCCGGTCCAGGTGACTTATGCATCTTTAGACCTTTCAGTTCCCCCGGAACCTTCTCCTAAGTGATGGTCACTACACTCACCTGTGCCCCTGACTCTCCTGGAGCACTGACATCCCACTGGAAACAAAGTAACTATTCAGTTCCTCTGTCAATGCTTTATTTCCTTTTATTACTTCTCCAGCCTCATTTTCCAGAGGTCCAATGTCTAATTTTGCCTCTCTCTTACTTGTTATATATTGAAAAAACTCTTCCTATCTTCTTTTATATTACTAGGTAGCTTACACTCATATTTCATCCTCTCCCCCCTTATTGCTTTTTTAGTTGTTCTCTGCTCACTTTTAAAGGCATCCCAACCCTCTGGCTTCTTACTAATCCTCACCACTTTGTGAGCTTTCTCTTTTGCTTTTATGCTGTCCTTGAGTTCCCTCATTGGCCATGGATGCCTCATCCTTCCCTTAGCATGTTTCCTCCTCCTTGGGATGAATTTCTGTTGTGCCTCCTGAATAACTTCCAAAAACCTTTGCCATTGCTGTTCCACAGTCTTCCCTGCTAGACTCCCTTTCCAATCAACTCTGGCCAGCTCCTCCCTCATGTTTTGTAGACCTCTATTTAATAATAATACCATTGCATCTGATTCCAGCTTCTCCCTCTCAAACTGCAGGGGAAATTCTATCGTATTGTGGTTACTGCTTCTGAAGGGATCCTTCATCTTAAGTTCCCTAATCAAGCCTACCTCATTACAAATCGTAGTAAGAAGTCTGACAACACCAGGTTTAAGTCCAACCGATTTATTTGATCTCCACATCATCATTACGAATCACCAAATCCAGAGTCCCCTAGTGGGCTCTGTCACAAGCTGCTCCAAAAAAAAACCTTCGACAGTCCACAAATTCCCTTTCTTGGGATCCGCTACCTATCTGATTTTCCCAGGACACTACCGACGGAGAATCTTTCGTCGTCCAGTACTTCCCCGGAGCTCAGAAACGATGGCATTTTCTTCGGAGCCTTCAACATGTCATCGATGAAGATGAACATCTCACCAAGCCTATCCCCACACCCCCTCTACTTGCCTTTAAACAACTGTGCAACCTCAAACAGACCATTGTTCACAGAAAATTACCCAGCCTTCAGGAGAACAGCAATCACGACACCACACAACCCTGCCACCCTGACATGCCAGATCATCGACACCGATGTCACCATCTCATCACCATCACCCACCAGGTACACGGCATACACTCATAAGAACATAAGAACATAAGAAATAGGAGCAGGAGTAGGCCATCTAGCCCTTCGAGCCTGCCCCGCCATTCAATAAGATCATGGCTGATCTGTTGTGGCTCAGTTCCACTTTCCCGCCCTCTCCCCATAACCCTTAATCCCCTCTCTTATCAAGAACCCATCAACCCGCTTCTTAAAAATATTTAGCGAGGCAGCCTCCACCACTTCAACGGGCAGAGAATTCCAGAGATTCACCACCCTTTGAGTGAAGAAGTTCCTCCTCAACTCCGTTCTAAACCGCCCCCCCTTTATCTTGAGGCTGTGCCCCCTAGTCCTACTGTCTTTTTTGAGCGGGAAGAGTCTCTCCACCTCTATCCTATCCATCCCATTCATCATCTTATACGTCTCAATGAGATCTCCCCTCATTCTTCTAAACTCTAACGAGTACATGCCTAGTTTATTCAGCCTCTCCTCATAGCTCAACCCCCTCAACTCCGGTATCAGCCTAGTAAACCTCCTCTGCACTCCCTCCAGGGCCAACTCACGCGACTCGGCCAGTGTTGTCTACGTTATACGCTGCAGGAAAGGATGTCCTGAGGTTTGGTACATTGGCGAGACCATGCAGACGCTACGACAACGCCTGTACGGACACTGCACAACAATCACCAGGCATGAGTGTTCCCTTCCTGTCAGGGAACACTTCAGCAATCAGTTCAGCCTCTGATCTTCAGGTAAGCGTTTTCCAAGGCAGCCTTCAAGACACACAATGCAGAATCGTTGAGCAGAAACTGATAGCTCAGTTCCACACACATGAGGAAGGCCTCAACCATGATCTTGGGTTCATGTCTACAGGTAACCCCCACCATTCGCCCTGGGCTTGCAAAATCCTACTAACTGTCCTGGCTTGAGACAATTCAGATCTCCTAAACCTGTGATTATCCCTCTCTCCACTCGCATTGTCTGTACCTGTAAAGACTTAATTACTTGTAACGACTCGAACTCCAACCATTATCTTGCAGTTGAGTCTCTGTCTATATACGCCGTGTTTGAACACAGAACAAAGAACAACACACCACGGGAAATAGGCCCTTCGGCCCAACGAGCCCGCGCCTCCACCCTTGACCCATGTCTATGCTTACGGTACCCCCATTGTGAACACAATTCTTCACTCACCTCTTGAAGGAGCAGCGCTCCGAAAGCTTGTGATACCAATTAAAGCTGTGTAACTTTAACCCGGTGTTGTGAGATTTCTTACTATGCTTTTAACAAGCTGTATAGCAAAAGTCCTTTGGTGCGTTAGGTGGGGAAAGCACAGTGTTACTGCCTCCCAGCACACAGGTTTGATTCCAGCCTTGGGTGACTGCCTGTTTGTATTGAGTTTGCACATTCTCCATGTATCTATTGGTGGTGGTGGTGGGGTGGGAGGGGGGGGAGAGGCGGGAGGGAGGTTGCAGTGTTCTGGTTTCCTCCTACAGTCCAAAGATGTGTAGGTGACATGCATTGAATAAGCTAAATGCCCCCTTAGTTTCCAAAGATGTGTAAGTTAGATGGATCAGACAGGCGAAATGTTGGGGTTAGAGGGATAGGCCTGGGTAAGATACTCTGTCAGAGAGCCAGTGCGGACCCAATGGGCCAAATGGCCCTTTTTGTGCCATAGGGATTCTATGAGTCTGCACTAACAGTGACCGCCACCAGGATTGGGACATGGCTCTTTTAGGGAAATGGGTCATGTGACCTGGGCGAGGGGTGAGCTAGTTGGGAACTGCCCTGAGTAGGCAGTCAATGTTTGGAGTGTGGAGCGAGTAGATTGAATAAAAGATCTGTGATCCCTGATGCCAGGCTGTGGATTGGCTATTGAGGAGATACCTGAGCACTCAGAGCTTTAACACTGCTGATGAAGGTTGGAGTCTTTTTTATTCATCCACGGGACATGGGCATTACTGGCCAGTCCAGCATTTATTGTCCATCCTTAGTTACCCTTGAGAAAGTGATGGTGAGCTGCCTTCTTGAATTGCTGCAGTCCATGTGCCATGGGTTGACCCACAAGCCGTTAATTTGGGGATTTCCAGGATTTTGAACCAGCGACTGCAAAGGAGCGGTGATATATTTGCATGATGTGGAGATACTGGCGTTGGACTGGGGTGGGCACTGTAAGAAGTTTCACAACGCCAGGTTAAAGTCCAAAAGGTTTATTTAGTGTCACAAACTTTTGAAGCACTGCTCCTTCATCAGGTGGATGGGTTCACAAACATGGCATATATAGAAAGAGACTCAATTTCATAATCTTCTTGGAGATCCTCTGCACTTTGAGCTGGTGGTTTGTGGAATTGTAAGATACTGGTTGGAATGCAAGTCTTTACAGGTAATCAAGCCTTTACAGTGGAGAGAGGGATAATCACAGGGTAAAGAGGTCTGAATTGTCTCAAACCAGGACAGTTAATAGGATTTTGCAAGCCCAGGCCAAATGGTGGGGGTTACACCTAGTGTGACATGAACCCAAGATCCTGGTGGAGGCCTTCCTCATGCATGCGGAATTTGGCTATCAGTCTCTGCTCAGCGACTCTGCATTGTTGTGTGTCTTGAAGGCCGTCTCCGAAGATCGGAGACTGAACGCCCGTGACTTCTGAAGTGTCCTCCAACAGTAAGGGGACAGTCCTGCCTGGTGATTGTCAAGCAATGTCCATTCATCCATTGTCGTAGTGTCCGCATGGTCTCGTCAACGTATGACACCTCGAGACATCATTTCCTGTAGACAACATTGACCCACAGGGTGCACCGTGTATCTGGGGGGGGGGTGGTGTTCTCATGTGTGATGGTGGCATCAGTGTTGTCGATCCAACACGAGGTTGCCATGGCAGTGTTGTGGGGTGTCGTGGTGGCTGCTCACCTGATGAAGGGGTAGCTCTCCGGAAGCTACCAAGTGAAGCAGTTGGATTGTGAGCTGCTGCTGAGGAACATCTCACCATCTCCACCATCAGGACCAAGAACAGCTCAACCAATCAGTGCGATCAAAGGGCGGGCAAAGGTGATTGGCATTCCCTAGCACCAATCAGATTGAAATAAGGGTGGGGCATTCTGATTGACATTCCCATCCCCCAATCAAGATAAAGGAACGGTCGACCAATCAGTATGAGGAATGGGCGGGATAAGTCTTGATTGACGGCTGTGTGCACCAATCATTGGACAGTAAAGGTGGGATTTCCGCTGTCACGCACTGATTGACACGCCCTTCAGCCAATCAAAGGAAAGGAGAGGCGATGACCCGGTCGCCGCCCTGGGAAATGGACCAATCAGCAGGCGGGTATTTCCGCCCCCGTGCCCGGGTGAAGATGGCGGCGGCGGCGGCGAGCAGCGTCCGGCTGGTGGGTTCGGTCAAGGTGGTGAAGCCGTTCCTGTCCGGGAACCAGGGCGAAGCCAAGCGGCGGGTGCGGGAGCTTTACCGGGCCTGGTACCGGGAGGTGCCCAACACCAGTAAGGAGCGGGCGGGGCCGGGGGTCAGAGGCCGGGGGTCTCGGGCCGGTCACTGGGGGTCAGTCCAGCCGGCCTGAGCTGCCCCGCGGCCTGGAGCCCGGGGTCCTGAGCGGGGGGGAGGGCCGGGGCTGGGGGCGCCGGGGCTGGGGGGCCGGGCGTGGCTGTAGCGCCCTTGACTGGAGTGTCCTTGACCTGGAGGCCATTCAGCCCCTCCAGCCTGCTATCCCAGCAGTGAAGTGGCGGCTCATCCGGAAACCCGGTTTCGCCCTAAAACCCCTTCAAATCTCAGCTCAGCTTCCATCATCCACACTAGATTCAGTCAGAAGTCTCACACCATCAGGTTACAATCCAACTGGAAGGATCAGTGCTCCGAAAGCTCGTTCTACCAAATAAATGGACTTTAACCTGGTGTTTTGAGACTTCTTACTGTGCTCACCCCAGTCCAACGCCGGCATCTCCACATCATAGCATTAGATTCTGCAGTCCTTTCCTTTCCCTCTGTGAACAGTACACTTTGTATAGCAGGCAAGGAACAATACATTTCACTTATATTAATACACATGACAGTAATAAATCAAATCAAGATACCCGGGAACATTACCAACATACGGGTCACATTTTGGCTAGCACTGCTGGCTCACGGCACCGGGGACTCTGGTTTGATTCTGGCCTCGGGTCACTGTCTGTGTGGAATTTGCACATTCTCCTCGTGTGGGTTTCCTCCCGCAGTCCAAATGTTAGATCGATTGGCCATTCTAAATTCTCCCTCAGTGTCAGGGGGACTACAAGGTAATGAAAGGGATGGATAGGGTAAAGAGATTCTTCCCGCTTAGAAAGGACAGCAGGACTAGAGGGCACAGCCTCAAAATAAGGGGGGTGCAGTTTAGAACAGAGTTGAGGAGGAACTTCTTCACTCAAAGGGTGGTGAGTCTCTGGAATTCTCTGCCCGTTGAAGTGGTTACCTCGCTAAATATATTTAAGTCATGGGTAGATAGATTTCTGATAGACAAGGGGATTAAGGGTTATGGGGAGAAAGCAGGAAAGTGGAACTGATCCACTTCAGATCAGCTATGATGTTATTGAATGGCGGGGCAGGCTTGAAGGGCTAGATGGCCTACTCCTGCTCCTATTTCTTATGTTCTTATGACTATCAGGGTAAATACAAAAGGATTACAGGGAATAGGGCCTAGCTGGCATTGTTGTCGGTGCAGGCTTGATGGGCCAAATGGCGTCCTTCTGCACTTCAGGGATTTTACGATCACACACTGGAGGTTCCCCCTCCAACCCTCTCACCATCCTGACTTGGAACTGAATCAGCCGTTCCTTCTCTGTCGCTGGAACTTCAGTTTCCTCCCACAGTGCAAAAGATGTGCTGGTTAGGTGCGTTAGCCATGCTAAATTCTCCCACAGTGTACCCCAACAGGTGCCAGAGTGTGGTGACTAGGGGATTTTTACAGTAACTTCATTGCAGTGATAATGTAAGCCTACTTGTGATGTTAATAAATAAACTTTAAACTTTATAAAACAAAACTGACATTGTACCATGTAAGGAGATATTAGGTCAGATGACCAAAAGCTTGGTCAAAATGGTTGTTTTTAAGCAGTGTGTTAAAGAAGGAAAGCAAGATAGAGGCGGAGAGGTATAGGGAGAGAATACCAGCGATTGTGGCTCACGCACTGAAGGCACAGCCACCAATGGTGGAGCAATTATAACTAGGATGCAGATGGTAAGGCAGGGTTGTGGCAGCATACGTGTGAGCTTAGAAATAATGTTGCTAAAGGGCAGCATGTATATGAGCAATAGCAGGGAGTCAAGGTTAGATCCCTCTGGGGACACGAGAGTTAACTGTGCAGGAGCAGGAAGGGATGTCATTGCAAGGGATTTCAAGCACTGATTCACTAAGAACAGGACCTTGATTTGAAGAAGGGTTTTGTCTCCTCAAGGACTGTGCGATGGCCACTCGCAGCAATGCTGTCAAGGGCAAATGAGACAAGGTCAAGTAGCTTTTCTTTTCCTCCTCTTTTTGGTTCCCTTACCACCTTCTGGACTCACCCATCAGTTATGGGTGGCACAGTGGGTTAGCACTGCTGCTTCACAGCTCCAGGGTCCTGGGTTCAATTCCCGGCTCGGGTCACTGTCTGCGTGGAGTTTGCACATTCTCCTCGTGTCTGTGTGGGTTTCCTCCAGGTGCTCCGGTTTCCTCCCACAGTCCAAAGATGTGCAGGTTAGGTTGATTGGCTCTGCTAAGAAATTGCCCCTTAGTGTCCAGGGATGCACAGGTTAGAGGGATTAGTGGCTATAATATTTAGGGATGTGGGGGTAGGGCCTGGGTGGGATTGTGTTCGGTGCAGGCTCGATGGGCCGAAGGGCCTCTTTCTGCACTGAAGGGTTCGATGGTTATGGTTCACCCAGCTCAATTTACCTGTGAAATCATTCACCCGGAGTGAAAATTCTCCAGCCTTGTTATCCTCAGTGCTTCTTCTGTGTGATGTTCAACATGGAAGAGTGCTGATTGATCAGTGAATGGGGTTTGGTGGGTGGTAATCAGCAGGAGATTTCCTTATCTGTGTTTGACTTGATGCCATGAAATTTCATGGTGTCCATGGTCAATGTTGAGGACTCCCTGGGCACCTCCCTCCTGACTGTACACCACTCTGCTGTCACCTTTGTTGGGTATGTCCTGTCGATAGGACAGGATGTACCAGGATGGTGATGGGGGAATTTGGAGTATTGACTGTAAGGTATCATAGAATCCCTACAATGCAGAAGGAGGCTGTTCAGCCCATCGAGCCTCCACCAAAACGATCTCACCCAGGCACTCTCCCGTAACCCCATGTATTTACCCTGCTAGTCCCCCTGACACTAAGTGGCAATTTAGCATGGCCAATCCACCTAACTCTCACATCTCTGGAGAAAACCAGAGCACCTGGAGAAAACCCACACAGACACGGGGAGAATGTGCAGACTCCACACAGTCAGCTGAGGCCAGAATTGAATTCAGTTTCCAGGTGCTGTGAAGCAGTAATGCTAACCACAGTGCCGTATGATCCAGTGAGTGTGACTATGTCAGGCTGTTGCTGGAGTAAGCTGTGGGATATGCTCCTAATTTAGGCGTCACCCCTGGATATAAGGGGGCTTTGCCAGCTCAACCGGGCAGATTGTTCATTTGTCACTTGCGGTGCCTACTCTGTTATCATTGTTGGATGTGCTTGATCTCGATTCACAGATGAAACTGGGGACTAGATTGTTGCAAAGTGTTTTATTGAAACTATATAATCATTGTCTATACAGAAATTAAACATAGAAACTGCTGGATAGACTCAGCAGGTCTGACTGCATCACTGGAGTGAGATAGAGTTAACGATGAAAATTTGAACCAGTCTTGAATCAGTTTGCTTCATCATATGGACTTGGTACTAACTTTTTTCTCTCCAATGTTTTCTGTTTTGTTTTCAGCATCCATAATATTTTGCTTCTATTATTATGTACAATAACTCAGCTCAAGGCTATAGACAGAATTCTCTTTCTCCATGCTCTGTTATGTTAAGATCACTGATTATGTAGACTATATATTTACCTATTTAACATTAAAAACTTATGCTATATCCCCCCGCCCACCCCACTCCAGTAATGTCTAGTCACAAAGGTAAGGATTGCGGTGGTTTCAGCAAACTCATTGACCTTGCTCTCACCTTCCTTGAAGGATATATGGCTTTCAGGTTCTCGATGTTCTCCCTGGAACTCTGCAGAGCAGTGGGTGAATCTTCAGACACTTTTGGTTCCTTGTTCAGATTGTCTCCTCGATCGCACGGGTGATTAATCTGTTCCTGTGGCCATCTATTTCTCATTGCAAGTTCTGATGGAGCCAAACCATTTGGAGTGGTGTGGAACTGTAGCTTAGCAGTGCTAAGTTGGTATCAGCATTCATTTTCAGCAAAGCTTTGACTGTTTTTACTCCTCTCTTGGCCTCACCATTTGTTTGTGGGAACCTGGTGAATGAGTTATGAGGACAGATTCATAACCTCTGTAACTTCCTTGAACCCTTCATTTGCAAACCATGCACCCTAATCTGAAATGATAATCATAGAATCCCTACAGTGCAGAACGAGGTCATTCGGCCTATTGAGTCTGCATCGACTCTCTGACAGGGTATCCAATCCAGACCCTCTTTCCCCCACCCTACCCCCCAATTCCACACACTTACTGTGGCTAACTCACTTAACCCGCACATCTTTGGATTCCAGGAGGAAATTGGAGCACCGAGAATGGGGAGAAAGTGTGAACTCCAGACAGACAATCACCCAAGGCCAGAATCGAACCTGGGTCCCTGGCTGTGTGAGGCACAGAGGTTACCTGTAAAGGAAAAGGGGGAGAACCCTTGGGTTAATGTTTGACCCAAAAGACACCACCTGCAGCACTCCCCTCAGTACCATACCCTGGCATGTCAGAGTGAGGTTTGAACCCTTGACCTCCTGACTCAGAAGCCAGACTCTTACCCAATGAGCCATAGCCAACGTAACTTGGATTTGTAGAATGCCTTTTATAACCTTGGCATGTCTCAAAATACCTCCCAGTCAGTGTATTTTTGAAGAGTTGTGTGTAGAGGAGCTCTGACTTTAGACTTCACGTACCTGAGCTTATGTGGAGTTTGGTGGTGTATCAATGGAGGAGTGTGTGCACACAGTACCAGACACACAGGCACACTCGTCCTGTGGGTTTCTTACTTCACTGGCTTGGAGATCTTTGTACCTTCTTTCCTTTTGATTTGGTACGTCAGACAACTACTGACTCCAAATATCTGGAACTGCTGCTGTAGGATTCTGCAAATGGCCGGTGTTAAAGAAAGACTGCAGACTAATCAAAGGAAGGTCAGGTCGGCTTTGAGTTTTGTGGAATCTAACGGGAAGCTAAATAAGCAGAAGGGAGAAAGGAATAGAACAGCACGCTGATGGGCTTAGATGAAGAGATGAGAGGAAGACTCATGTGGAGTGTAAACATCAGTATGAACCAGTGAGTGCTGTATAATGTAGACAGTGATGTGTAGGATGGGACTCTGTAATGTTTGTTTGACGGTATCTGTCATTCCATTCTTTCTCCAGTACAGAAATTCCACCTGGATATCTCAGTGAAACAGGGACGGGATAAGGTGCGGGAAATGTTCATGAAAAATGCCCATGTCACCGACCCCCGGATTATCGACTTGCTGGTGATTAAGGTATGGAAATCTGGGATTGCAGTAAATCCCAGTCTGATTGGAAGTGTGCTGGCTTCGGGAAATGGGAGTTTGAACAAAGGCCAGCCTGTGTTTTTTCCTCTTCGCTCCCCAGAAGTGTGGCTAGGTCTTTGATGTTGCTGAATCCAGGGGCCAACTGGGTCAGTGAGCTTGGGTCGATGGAGGAATCGGACCTGGCGTGAGTCAGAGGCATCAAATCTATTATCCTCGTATCACGGTTCCACACAGGATAATGTAATACACCTGCCCCGTCACAGCACTGAAACAGCCCAAACCAAACTCACGAAAGGCACCCTCTACACCAGCTTCCTCCAAAGTCCAGGTCATAGTGGATTTGCCCTCACCCAGTTCCACGTCTTGTCTGTCTAATCATAGCCAGAGCATCTCTAGCAATGGCTTTTCCCCCTGCCCCTACATCTTTACCTCTGGAGTTCCCCCAAAGATCCATCCTCAGCCTCCTTGTCTTCCTCGCCAAGCAGATACAGGATTGGGTTCTCCATCTCCTATTGCCTCCCTGATTTTTGATGATCTGCTGTTTCTTACAGTAAAACATTGTGAAGCCCAAAGTGATCATCGAGTCCAGACACAAGCTCCTTATGTTTGCTCCCAATCCCATCCCTGGCCCCAGCCTCGATTTTGAGCTGGACAAGACTATTCACAGCCACAACTTCTTATCCAAGGCAGCACTGAGCTTCCAGCCCCAATCCGTCTCCAGTAATAAAGTGATCTGTCTCTGGCACTTCCTCAGCCAATCTCCTGAAAGCCTCCCTGTACATGGATGACGTGGCTGTTTTCTGCTCGGACCCCTCGTCTGTTCGCAGGCTCCTCCAGGTCTGCGAGCAGTTCGAGCTGGCCTCGGGAGCCAAAGTCAACCAGGGTAAGAGCGAGGCCATGTTCTCTGGGAACTGGGCTGACAAATCCTTTGTCCCCTTCACCGTCAGGGCAGAGTACCTGAGGGTGCTGGGGATATGGTTCGGAGCGGAAGGGGCATGCATCAAAAACTGGGATGAGCGCATCGCCAAAGCCAGGCAGAAACTCGGCTTGTGGGAGCAACGCTCACTCTCCATAACAGGGAAAAACCTGGTGATCCGGTGCGAGGTGCTGTCTGTGTTGTTGTACGTGGCGCAGGTGTGGCCTATCCCCAAATCCTGCGCTGCAGCAGTGACGCGGGCCATCTTCAAGTTTATCTGGAGATCAAAGATGGATCGCGTCCGGAGGGAGGCGATGCACAAATCTCCAGAGAACGGAGGGAAAGACATTCCCAACGCCGCCCTCATCCTGATGGCTACCTTTGTGTGCGGCTGCATCAAGCTGTGCGTAGATCCTCGGTACGCCAACAGCAAGTGCCACTACTTTTTGAGGTTCTACCTGTCCCGAGTGTTGCGAAGGATGGGTCTGGCCACACTGCCGCGGAACGCTCCGAGTAGTTGGACCGTACCGCAGCACCTGTCCTTCGTGGAGAAATTTTTCCGCAAACACACCTTTGACCACACGGCGATTAAGCAGTGGTCAGCGCGTAACGTCCTTGGGGCCCTGAGAGAAAAGGAGACGGCGGATCCTGTCGGATGGTTCCCTGAGCAGACTGTCAGTGTCATCTGGCAGAACGCCTCATCACCAGAACTGACAAACAAGCACCAAGATCTGGCTTGGCTGGTGGTGAGAAGGGCACTCCCCGTCGATCCTTTATGCACGCTCGAGGTCTCAACATCACCGCACGCTGCCCTCGAAGCGGCTGCGGGGCTGACGAGACGGTCGCACACCTCCTTCTGGAATGTGCCTTTGCAAAGAAGGTCTGGAGTGAGATGCAGTGGTATTTGTCGAGGTTCGTCCCGAGCAGCTCGGTGACGCAGGACTCTGTGCTCTACAGGCTGTTTCCGGGGGCGCACACCGAGACAAATATCAACTGCTGCTGGAAGGTCATCAACTCGGTGAAGGACGCACTTTGGTCCGCCCGAAACTTGCTGATCTTTCAGCTGAAAGAACTGTCCTCGACCGAGTGTTGCAGACTGGCACATTCCAAGGTCCAGGACTACGTGCTGAGGGACGGGCTGAAGCTTGGGGCAGCCGCCGCAAAGGCACAATGGGGAAAGGCCACACTGTAAGGCCTTTTAACGGAGGCAGACCGAGGGCCCAGGAACTGCAGAATACCCTCGACCTGCGTAACTGTGTGCCAATCTGAGCACTAACGGCACACAGTAATTTATTGAGGCATGTATATAGTTTTAAGTTTTGAAATGTAATGACTGTAATTTTGCATAAATAAGATTGTAAGCACTGTAAAAATGACTTTTTCTGCACTGTAATTTTTAGACATGTTGGTTTGCAATGGTTTATTTGAGATTTTTTAATGACTAAAGTGTATTTTTGAAATTTAAACAAAAAACTCCGAAAGCTTGTGCTACCAAATAAACCTGTTGGACTTTAACCTGGGGTTGTGCGACTTTTGAAGTGTTTTTATCCCAATCCAACACCAGCATCTCCATATCACGGTGACATCGGCCAGACTGGGTAAGGACAACAAATTTCCTTCCCTAAAGTACACTGGTGAACTAGGGTTTTTCCAATAATTGGCAATGGTTTCATGGTCACCAGGAGATTCTTAATTCCAGATTTTTTTCTGGAACTCAAATCCCATCATCTGCTCTTGTGGGATTTTAACCTGGGTCCCCAGAACATTAGCTGAGTTTTCTGAAGTCTAGCAGTTATACCACTGAGCTGTTGTCTGTCACTGTTCTCTGATCTCTCACCTTGCTCTTTTCCTTTTCAGGGTAAAATGGATCTGGAAGAAACTATTAAAGTCTGGAAGCAGCGGACACACATCATGCGTTATTTCCATGAAACAGAAACTCCCCGGCCCACGGATTTCCTCTCCAGGTTCTATGCCAGCCATGATGTGTAAATAATGAGGAAAAACTGCTATTGTAAAATAAATATATTCAAAAATAAAAACCCTTTATGGTTAAGTAAAATGGATTTGATAATCTGTAGTTGTAGGGGTTTGGTGATTGTGCCTGTATTTCACTGTCTAAAAATATTGACACAGAAGAATATTGGGATGTATTTAAAAGGGTGAATTAGAAAAATATATTCAGCCAAAATCAAGAACAAACAAGTAATAATAAAACTTGGATAAATGGGCAGCACAGTGGTTGGCACTGCTGCCTCACAGCGCCAAGGACGCAGGTTCAATTTCAGCCTTGGGTGACTGTGTGGAGTCTGTATGTTCTCTCCATGTCTGCGTGGGTTTCCTCCGGGTGCTCCAGTTTCCTCCCACAGTCCAAAGACGTGCTAGTTAGGCGGATCGGCCATGGTAAATTGCCCCTTAGTGTCCAAAGATATATAGGTTTGAGGGATTAGCGGGGTAAATACGTGAGGTTACAGGGAAACCTGCATTAAAAAATCAGTGCAGACTCAATGGGCTGAATGACCACCTTTGCACTGTAGGTCTTCTGTTATTACAAATAGGGGTGATGGCAAAACAGCATTGAAAGAAAAAGGGCAAAATTTAAGTACTAAATCGTAAAGTTTGAAAAGATTCTATATATTTTCTCTATCTAGGTACAATGATGTGAGATCCCACTATGGAGCCATGGCCTTGATGAGGGAGGGGGTGGAATATATGGCATCAGCTGCGGCTTTGTGCTCAGCGTTCTAGCCTCTTAAACAGTAAGATTGGGGGTGAAAGTCCCAGTCCGGGGACTGGAGCCCATTGTCCACGGTAATCCTTCCAGTGCAGCACTGTCAGGTATCATTGTCAGCTGAGACATTAAACTCGGACTCTCAGCCGGATACAGAAGATGTTGTGGCACTACTCGAAGAGTAGTCCATCTCTCAACTAATACCTAAAATATTATCTTGTCATTATCTCATTGCTGTTGCCTTCATCGGCCGGGGCATTGAGTTTAAAAATTGGCACATCATGTTGCAACTTTATAGAACCTTAGTTAGGCTGCACTTGGAATATAGTGTTCAATTCTGGTCACCATGTTACCAGAAGGATGTGGAGGCTTTGGAGAGGGTACAGAAAAGATTTACCAGGATGTTACCTGGTATGGAGAGCATTAGCTATGAGGAGAGGTTGGAGAAACTTGGCTTGTTCTCCCTGGAATAGTGGAGGTTGAGGGGAGACAAAAGTCTACAAGATTATGAGGAGCTTGGACAGAGTGGATAGTCAGAAGCTTTTTCCCCAGGGTGGAAGAGTCAGTTACTGGGGGGCATAGATTTAAGGTGTGAGGTTTAAAGGGGATGTACGATTTTTTTTACACAGAAGTTGGTGGGTAACTGGAATTCGTTGTTGGGGGATGTAGTGGAAGCAGATATGATCATGAGTTTTAAGGGGTGTCTGGACAAATATGTGAATAGGATGGGAATAGAGGGATATGGTCCCTGGAAGGGTAGGGGGTGTTAGTTCAGTCGGGCAGCATGGTCAGTGCAGGCTTGGAGGGGCCAAGGGCCTGTTCCTGTGCCATAATTTTCTTTGTTCTTTGTGGCCAAATAGATACAAAATTGGCTTTGAAGAAGACAAATAGTGGTTGTGGAGGGTTGTTTTTCAAACTGGAGGCCTGTGACCAACAGTGTGCTGTCATGATGTGGAGATGCTGGCGTTGGACTGGGGTAAACACAGCAAGAAGTCTCTCAACACCAGGTTAAAGTCCAACAAGTTTATTTGATAGTAAACCCACAAGCTTTCAGGGTTTGCCCCTTCATCAGATGAGTGGAGAGTTCTGGCCTCAAACAGAGCATATAAAGGCACACACAGTTTACAGAATACTGATTAGAATGTGAGTCTTTACAACTAATCAATTCTTAAAGGTGCAGACAATGAGAGTGGAGATAGAATTAAGCACATGCTAAAGAGATGTGTATTGTCTCCAGACAGGACAGTAAGTGAGATGTTGCAAGCCCAGGCAAGTCACGGGGGGGTTACAGATAGTGTGACATGAACCCCAGATCCCAGGGATCAGTGCTAGGTCCACTTATGTCATTTATATTAATGATTTGGATGAGAATTTAGGAGGCATGGTTAGTAGGTCTGCAGATGACGCCAAGATTAATGGCATAGTGGGCAATGAAGATTCTCGAGGATTGCAATAGGATCTTGATCAATTGGGCCAGTGGGCTGGCGAATGGCAGATGGAGTTTAATTTAGATAAATGCGAGGTGATGCATTTTGGTGGACTGAACCAGGGCAGGACTTACTCAGTTAATGGTAGGGCGTTGGGGAGAGTTACAGAACAAAGACATCTAGGATTACAAGGTCAAAGCTCCTTGAAAGTGGAGTCACAGGTGGACAGAGTGGTGAAGGCATTCGGCATGTTTGGTTTCATTGGTCAGAACCTTGAATACAGGGATTGGGACGTCTTGTTGAAGTTGTACAAGACATTGGTAAGGCCAAATTTGGAGATACTGTGTACGGTTCTGGTCACCCTATTATAGAAAGGATATTATTAAACTAGAAAGAGTGCAGAAAAGATTTACTAGGATGCTACCAGAACTTGATAGTTTGAGTTATAAGGAGAGGCTGGATAGACTGGGACTTTTTTCCCTGGAGCGTAGAAGTCTTGGGGTGATCTTATAGAGGTCTATAAAATAATGGGAGGCACAGATCAGCTAGATAGTCAATATGTTTTCCCAAAGGTAGGGGAGTCTAAAATTAGAGGGCATAGGTTTCAGAGAAGGAAGAAATACAAAAGGGTCCAGAGGGGCAATTTTTTCACACAGAGGGTGATGAGTGTCTGGAACAAGCTGCCAGAGGCAGTAGTAGAGGCAGGTACAATTTTGTCTTTTAAAAAGCATTTAGACAGTTACATGGGTAAGATGGATATAGAGGGATATGGGCCAAAGGCGGGCAATTGGGACCAGCTTCATGGTTTAAAAAAAGGGGACAGCATAGACAGGTTGGGCCAAAGGGCCTGTTTCCATGCTGTAAACATGATGACTATGAGATTGGGTCATGATACCTTAGAAACATAATAGATTATTTTCCTACGCAGCAGAATTCAAAAAGTAAAAGCATTGTCTGCACAGCATGTACCTTAGGATCCAACCCACATTAGTGAGGCCTTTACTCTGGTTCCCTGTCACCTGGCTGCAATTGCCAAGCAGGGTGGTGGAGGCAGACACGCGAGGGTTGTTTAAGGCTTACCTAGATAGGTACATGAGCGGACTGGAGACGGACGGATACAAAAGAATGTTCTAGTTGAAGGTCAAGAGCCTCAGGACATTCCTGGGAACTGATAGATTCCTATTGGCTGTCCAACAAATCTTAAGGCTCACCTGTTGCTTACGTTGGAGCTATTGGGGATCTTCCGTTAATGTCTGTATAACCTATTGTATGTTTATTGATGTCTCCTTTTTACATCCACAGGCGATCCGGTCCACCTTGTTGTCCAACAAGGGGCATACACGCGGTGGGTCGTGCGAGGGCTGCTCTTGGATGTTGCTTTGAGAGTTGCCTAGTGCTTCATGTCGTTAGTGTACGCTTAAACTGGACCATCTGACGGGCAACACGACAGCTCAGTGACTATCACTGTTTGCTGTGCAGATACAGGGACCCAGCTGGATCAATGTCTGTGGGAGTTTGCACATTCTCCCCGTGCTTGCGTGGGTTTTCTCCGGGTGCTCCAGTTTCCTCCCACACCCCAAAAACGTGCTTTTTAGGCTGATTGGTGTTAATAAATTGTCCCTGAATTGGATCTCCCTTAATCTGGCGCACATATAATTCCCTAAATTTCCAACCCTTTACTGTGGAGTTCCACTAGAGGTAGACAAAAACATCGACGAGCGACTTGAATAAGGCACTGACTGAGTGTTAAAATGGGCGGCACGGGCTTGTAGGGCCAAAGGGCCTGTTTCCTGTGCTGTTCTTTGTTCTTTATGAACCTGAAGACTCAGTTTTGGGAGCTGTGAAAAATCAGTCACCTGCCACAAAGTTTTACCTGAAGTTAGTACAGAATGTAAATCTATGATTATATCAGATGACCTGATTGTATTGAAGGTCTCTTTCAGTGCTGGTCTCCACTCTCGTCTGATACAGGTTGTTGCTGAATAGTCCTTAAAGTCAGCTGATAAACACCCAACCTCAGTATTAATGTTCACATACAGTGTGAGTGATTCAGTGTTGAGAAGACAGTGGATTTAAACAAGGCTGACATTGAGTCAATATCATGGTTGTCTGCACTTTCTACTGCCCAATCCCAGGACAGTTCCTGTAAAGCTGGGTACACGCGGCAAGATTGCCATGAAAATGGAAAGATTATCCTTTAATAAATACTATTTGTAGTAAGGGTGATTCTCAATGGTGGAAATGAATGACAACACAGAGGGTGTCCTCTCTTGGTGAGTGGATAAATGCACTGGATAGGCTGCTGGGGACGAGGGGGAAATGGTTTCAGGATCAACTACCAAATCTCGGGTAAAGCAACAGTCGCTGTAACCAGGGCCAAAAGTTGATTTGAGGTTCCTGCTGCCGATTTTCAGCTGGTGGGACCCGAAGGACGTTACATCAGCAAATAATGACAGGATTGGCCATGATAAATTGTCCCTTAGTGTCCAAAGATGTGTAGGCTAGATTAGCGGGGTAAATATGTGGGCTTACAGGGTGGGATGCTCTGTCAGCGAATTAGCAAAGTTTGCGGATGGCACTAAGATTGGCAGAGTTGCAGATAGCGATGAAGATTGTCAAAGAACGCAGCGGATAGGCTGTAAAACTGGCCGGAGAAATGGCAGCTGGAATTTAAACCAGACACGTGCGAGGTGATACCTTCGGTAGATCCAGTTCAGGTGGGAGCTGTACAATAAATGGCAAAACCATCAGGAGCACAGACACACAGAGAGATCTGGGAGTGCAGGTCCACAGATCCTTAAAAGTGACAGCACAGGAGGAAGAAGGGGTGAAGAAAGCATACGGATACTTGCCTTTATCCAACAGGGTATCGAGTATAAAAGTTGGCAAATTATATTAGTTATATAAAGTGTTGGTTACATTTGGAACATTGTGTCCAATTCTGGTCACCAGGCTACCAGGACATGGAGGCTTTAGTGAGAGTTAAAAAAACGTTTCCCAGGATGTTGCCTGGTATGGAGGGTATTAGTGATGAGCAGAGATTGAATAAACTGGGATTGTTCTCCTGGAAAAACAGACGCTGAAGGGGTGACACCCCAAAGATGTGCTGTTAGGCTGATTGGCAGGAATAAATTGTCCCTAAATCAGTTTCCCTCAATCTGGATGGCCATAAAACATTAGACAGGGGTCGTGGGTGGAGGGGGGGACTGGTGGTGTTGAGATGGCGGTGTGGGCTCATTGGGCCGAAGGGCCTGTTTCCCGGGCTGTTTTTGTTCTTTGTTCTTTGTGACCTGAAAGAAGTTTATAAAATTGAGATATAGACAGGGCAAACAGTTGGAAGCTTTTTCCCAGAGCAGAAATGACAATTGGAAGGGGGAACAAGTTCAGGATAAGGGGGGAAAGGTTCAGTGGAGATGTGGGGGGGAAGTTTTCTTTTGCACAGAGGGTGGAGGGAGCCTGGAATGCACTGCCAAGCGAGGTGATAGAGGCAGTTTGTTAGCCACGTTTAAGATTTCTCTTGCTAGACATATGAGCAAACAGGGAATAGAGGGATATAAGCGATAGGTAAACACGAGAGGCGCAGACTTGGAGGGCTGTGCTGTACTGTTCTTTGTTCTAGACTTGATGGGCCAAATGGCCTCCTTCTGCACTACAGGGATTCTATGTTGGCTCTGATTCTCGAATTAAACATGCAGTCTTATCATAAACTCATGACTACAGAACTGTACGCCAGAGTACAGGGGAGGGGGGGTGTTGGGGATAATCTATGGATCCAGGATATGGTGACATTGGGTTTCAAAAGTCAATAGAATGATAAAGGGAAACGTGTTTGTGTTAACGGGTCCAAGTTCTCAAACAGGCCTCAGGAATCCCTTCAGACAGAATCCCTGCCCCACTATCCAGAGAACAGTAAGCAATCTAACCAGCGGGGTTTATTTCTAGGACAATTGAAAAGTGATGCTAAATGTATAAACAACTTTGATTTAGATCTCACTGGTACAGCTTTGGTTATAGAGACACCGGAGCAGGAACATAATAGATTTATTACAAGGTGATACCAGAAATGTGAGGTTACACTCATCAGGAAAAGATGAATAACTGGGTCTCTGGAGACGACTCGGGATTGGCCTAACAAGTCTCAAAAACTCTTCAAGGTTGTTATAGGACACAGCAGGTGCACTTCCATGTGAGGAGGAGAAAAAGTGAGGGCTGTTGATACAAGATAATCATCAAGAAATCAAAGAGGCGATTTTTATCAGGAGTGGAGGAGGCAGAGAGTTGGTATCAATGGGTGCTATTCGGATTGGCGGTTGGTGACTAGTGGGGTGCCCCAGGGGTCGGTGCTGGGGCCTCAGCTATTTACCATTTATATAGATGATCTGGAGGAGGGGACTGAGTGTAGGGTGTCAAAATTTGCTGATGACACGAAGCTGAGTAGAAAAGCAAATTGTGCGGAGGGTGTGGAAAGTCTGCAGAGGGATCTGGATAGGCTGAGCGAGTGGGCGAGGACCTGGCAGATGGAGTACAATGTTAGCAAGTGTGAGATTATCCACTTTGGTAGAAATAATAGGAGGAGGGATTACTATTTAAAGGGCGAAAAGCTGCAGCAGGTGACGGTGCAGAGGGACCTGGGGGTCCTTGTGCACGAGTCGCAAAAACCCAGTCTGCAGGTGCAGCAGGTGATCAAGAAGGCAAATGGGATGCTGGCCTTTATAGCGAGGGGGATAGAATATCAAAGTAGGGAGGTCTTGCTGCAACTGTACAGGGTACTGGTGAGGCCGCAGCTGGAGTACTGTGTGCAGTTTTGGTCCCCTTATTTGCGAAAGGTTATATTGGCCTTGGAGGGAGTGCAGAGAATGTTGATATCGGAGATGAGGGGGTTGGACTACAAAGAGAGACTAAATAGACTGGGTCTGTACTCATTAGAGTTTAGAAGGATGAGGGGGGATCTTATAGAGACTTACAAGATAATGAAGGGGATGGATAGGGTAGAGGTGGAGAGATTCTTCCCGCTTAGAAAGGAAAACAGAACTAGGGGGCACAGCCTCAAGATAAGGTGGGGGGACAGTTTAGAACGGAGTTGAGGAGGAACTCCTTCACTCAAAGGGTGGTGAATCTCTGGAATTCTCTGCCCGTTGAAGTGGTGGAGGCTGCCTCACTAAATATATTTAAGTCACGGGTAGATAGATTTCTGATAGACAGGGGGATTAAGGGTTATGGGGAAAAAGCGGGAAAGTGGAACTGATCCACTTCAGATCAGCCATGATCTTATTGAATGGCGGGGCAGGCTCGAAGGGCCAGATGGCCTACTCCTGCTCCTATTTCTTATGTTCTTAGGAGTGTGATGAGGACGTGGAATTTGCTACCACGAAGTTGTTGAGGAGAATAATGTCTGTATTTAAGATAATATTTCTCATACATTCCTCCTGTGACCCCATCTTGAGGCTTGAAAAATTGCTGTGATCCTTCAGTGAGAACGGAGAACAAGGAGGGGGGAGGAAGGAGCTGTGAAGCAAGAATGGGGTTAGAACATTGAACATTACAGCGCAGAACAGGCCCTTCGGCCCACGATGTTGCGCCGACCAATTAAAAAGCAATGACCCTCTAACCTAAACCAATCCCTTTCCATCCATAAACCTATCCACGGATCTCTTAAACGCCCCCAAACTAGGCGCATTTACAACTGCAGCAGGCAGGGCATTCCAGTCCCTCACCACCCTCTGGGTAAAGAACCTACCCCTGACATCCGTCCTATAACTACCCCCCCTTAATTTAAAGCTATGCCCCCTCGTGCTAGCTTTCTCCATCCGAGGAAAAAGGCTATCACTGTCCACCCTATCTAAACCTCTAATCATCTTACATGTTTCAATAAGGTCCCCTCTTAGCCGCCTTCTTTCTAACGAAAACAACCTCAAATCCCTCAGTCTCTCCTCATAGGACCTCCCCTCCATACCAGGCAACATCCTGGTAAACCTCCTCTGCACCCTCTCCAAAGCCTCCACATCCTTCCTATAATGTGGGGACCAGAACTGCACACAATACTCCAAGTGCGGCCGCACCAGAGTTTTGTACAGTTGCAACATGACGCTGCGACTCCTAAATTCAATCCCCCTACCAATAAACGCCAAGACACCGTACACCTTCTTAACAACCTTATCTACTTGATTCCCAACTTTCAGGGATCTATGCACATATACACCTAGATCCCTCTGTTCATCAACACTATTTACACCACTATTGGGTGTGTTTAATCTTCAGACAATTTTGAGAACTTACCTTTGCGCTGGATTGTTTTAGGAGCAGGAATAAGTCTCTAAGATCCGTTAGTTCACACCCAATAAAAAAAACAGGAGTTTAAACAGGCCTCGCAGCTGTCAACACTCAGACACAGCTCCACAGCAGCCGAGCAGGTTGCAACCCCAGAATCAATTTTAGAACATAGAACATTCAACACGACAGCACAAACAGGCCCTGCGAGAACGTTCCGATGAGACAGGGAGGTTTTGGTAGGTCACAGGAACCGTGGTGCACGAAGGTTGTGATGAACCTAGTCAGAAAGAAAGGTGTACAGAAGGTTCAGAGAGCTAGGAGATGTTAAGGATCTAGAGGAGTGTACGGGTTGTAGGAAGGAGCTTAAAAAGGAAATTAGGAGAGCCAGAAGGGGTCATGAGAAGGCCTTGGCGGGTAAGATTAAGGAGAATCCCAAGGCCTTCTATGTGAAGAGTAAAAGGATGAGAAGGGATAGAACCTATAAAAGGTGAAGGGGAAAAGTCTGTGTGGAACCAGAAGAAATGGCAGAGGTGCTTAATGAGTACTTTGCCTTGGTATTCACGGTGGAAAGTGATCTGGGAGGTTGTACTACAGGTTTGCGGCAGACTGAAAAGATTGAGTGTGTGGATGTTAAGAAAGAGAATGTGTTGGAACTTTTAAATTGCATCAAGATAGTTTAGGAGTTGGGAGGTAATGCTGCAACTTTATAAGACCCTTGTCAGACCCCACTTGGAGTACTGTGTGCAGTTCTGGTCGCCTCACTACAGGAAGGATGTGGAAGCTATTGAGAGGGTGCAGAGGAGATTTACAAGGATGTTGCCTGGATTGGGAGGCATGCCTTATGAGGATAGGTTGAGGGAGCTGGGACTCTTCTCCCTGGAGAGATGAAGGTTGAGAGGCGACCTGATAGAGGTTTATAAAATGTTGAGAGGAATAGATAGGGTGGATTCTCGGAGGCTATTTCCCAGGGCTGAAATGGTCGCTACGAGAGGACACAGGTTTAAGGTGCTGGGGAGCAGGTACAGAGGAGATGTCAGGGGTAAGTTTTTCACTCAGAGGGTGGTGAGTGAATGGAATCGGCTGCCGTTGGTGGTGGTGGAGGCGAACGTGCTGGGGTCTTTTCTGGATGAGTATATGGGATCTAATGGGATTGGGGGTTATAGATAGGTCTATGGCTTAGTGGGTATAGATGTGATTGGCGCCACTTGTGGGCTGAAGGGCCTGTTTGTGCTGTTTGTGCTATAAGTCACCAGGACCGGATGGGATGTACCCCAGGATACTGTGGGAGGTGAGGGAAGTGATTGCAGAGCCCCTGGCGATGATCTTTGCGTTGTCAATGGAAATGGGAGAGGTTCCGGAGGATTGGAGGATTGAGGATGTGCTTCCCATTTTCAAGAAAGGGAACAGGGATAGCCCGGGAAATTACTGACCGGTGAGTCTGACCTCAGTGGTTGGTAAGCTGATGGAGAGGATTCTGAGGGACAAGATTTATGAGCATTTAGAGAAGTTTAGAATGATCAGGAATAGTCAGCACGGTTTTGTCAAGGGCAGGTCGTGCCTTACGAACCTAGTTGAGTTCTTTGAAAATGTGACTGAACACATTGACGAAGGAAGAGCGGTGGATGTGGTTTACGTGGACTTCAGCAAGGCATTTGATAAGGTCCCCCATGCAAGACTTCTTGAGAAGGTGAGAGGGCATGGGATCCAAGGGGCTTTGGCCTTGTGGATCCAGAACTGGTTTGCCTGCAGAAGGCAGAGAGTGGTTGTGGGTGGGTCTTTTTCTGCATGGAGGTCAGTCACCAGTGGAGTGCCCCAGGGATCTGTTCTGGGACCCTTGCTGTTTGTCATTTTCATAAATGACCTGGATGAGGAAGTGGAGGGATGGGTTAGTAAGTTTGCCAATGACACGAAGGTTGGTGGTGTTGTGGATAGTCTGGAGAGATGTCAGAAGTTGCAGCGGGACATAGATAGGATGCAAGACTGGGCGGAGAAGTGGCAGATGGACTTCAACGCGGATAAATGTGTAGTGGTCCATTTTGGCAGGACCAATGGGATGAAGGAGTGCAATATCAAGGGTAGGACTCTTAGCAGTGTTGAGGAGCAGAAGGACCTTGGGATCCGGGTCCATAAGACTCTTAAATCGGCCTCACAGGTGGAGGATGTGGTCAAGAAGGTATAGTGTACTGGCCTTCATTAAGCGAGGGATTGAGGTTAGGAGTCGGGAGGTAATGCTGCAACTTTATAAGACCCTCGTCAGTCCCCACTTGGAGTACTGTGCGCAGTCCTGGTCGCCTCACTACAGGATGTGGAGGCTATTGAGAGGGTGCAGAGGAGATTTACAAGGATGTTGCCTGGATTGGGTGACATGCCTTATGAAGATAGGTTGAGGGAGCTGGGACTCTTCTCCCTGGAGAGACGAAGGTTGAGAGGCGACCTGATAGAGGTTTATAAGATGTTGAGAGGAATAGATAGGGTGGATTCTCGGAGGCTATTTCCCAGGGCTGAAATGGTCGCTACGAGAGGACACAGGTTTAAGGTGCTGGGGAGCAGGTACAGAGGAGATGTCAGGGGTAAGTTTTTCACTCAGAGGGTGGTGAGTGAGTGGAATCTGCTGCCGTCAGTGGTGGTAGAGGCGAACTCGCTGGGGTTTTTTGAGAGACTTCTGGATGAGTATATGGGATTTAATGGGATTGAGGGTTATAGATAGGCCTGGTAGGTAGGGATATGATCGATTTTGGGAATCCTGATAGATGAATGATATGGGTGGCACAATGGCCAGCATTGCTTCTTCACAGTGCCAAGGACCTGGGTTCGATTCCCAGCTTGGGTCACTGAGCAGAGTCTGCACCTTCTCCCTGGCTTCCTCTTGAGTGTTCTGATTTCCTCCGACAGTCCCAAAGACATGTTAGTTTGGTGCATTGGCCACACTAAATTTTCCCTCAGTGCACCCAAGCAAGCGCCAGAGTGCAGGAAATAAGGGATTTTCACAGTAACTCCATTGCAGTGTTAATGTAAGCTTACATGTGACACTAATAAATACTTAAAAATAAAAGAGAGCAGGAATAGAGAATTATGCTGATAGATTTGACAGAAGATTGGGAGGAAGCCCAAGTGAAGGATAAACACTGGCACGGACTGGTTATGCCAATAGCCTATTTGTGTGCTGTATATTCTATGTATAAATCTGCTCCTTTATTGTGTCTAAGTTGCACCAAAGAGCCAATATCAGAACATTTTCAGTAATGCAATAGAAGGGATGGTGTTAGAGGGATTTAGAATAACTTGGTACAAAAAGACTAATTGATTAAGATAAAACTAACTCAGTGTGAATACAGTAATGAAAAAGTACCTGGAGTTATAAAAGTACTGTTTTGCATAGAAACACATAACCACTGTTAGAGAATTTAAACATGTATTTTTGAATATTCTGTACACCTTGGCCAACTTTACAACTTTAACCTACACACTGCCCCAGGGCATGGTGGGATACAGCTGAGTAAAAAGAACCACATTCCTTAAACAATACAGCCAGTCAAGGGCCCTCGTATCAGCGTGGGTCTCAGCCGAATGAATAAGGTAATACAGTGAGAAAGGAAGCTTTTGAACACTACAGACTAAAGTATTTGAGGTTGCTGGGAGACAATGGGAAAGAACTTTCCAGATTTGTGAATTGAGGTTGCGAGGGAACAGTGGTCAAGAACCTCCAGGATCTATGTATTTTCATGCTGCCAGGAGGTCAAGGTAAATGATTCATACCAAAATGATTGGCTCATCCGGATAGGTAGGCAGATGAATAGAATTTAGAATAATTTGGGATGCCCCATATTGTTCTCCCACACGTGTGGACCAGGCCCGAGCAACAATAAATTACACCTTCAATCAAAATTACTGCCTCCGGGAGTTCTTTGTATTTGCTGAGCTGTAATTAACAAAGAGGAAACTCTCACATAAAAGCCAGCATAATATATCGGTCTCTGAAAAAGTGCTACAGATGGAGTTGGTTTTGACTAAGTTTATTGCTCAGTGGGTGGTAGATGCTGCCACAGACGGCTCTGACCCCTCAGACAACACAGGCCCATTCAAACAACATGCCAAACTGGTTAACAAATCATTTAACCCCCGTAACATTGTGCGCTTAATTCAAACATGGAGCCTTGGAAAAAAGACAGAGCAGGCACAAGATACAAATGTGAATGATGGCTGGAGATGGACAATATTCATTCCAGAGCTTGTACATATCCCATTGGGAAAACATTCAAAACCATTACCTATTTGCATTAATGCTGATTTATTTTTTAATAGTGCTCAGATTAATTGGGGTACAGTTTACTCACTGAATACATTTCAGTCCATTTGGTGCTCCTGAGATTCAAATTCCTGATCAGAATTTGAATCAGATTGCAAGTGTTTGCTTCAAGGCAGTGGGGTTTTATCTGTTTGGCTGCACTCAGATCATTAAGTTCAGCCATTTCAATTCAAAGCAAGAAATCTGTCTTTGCGCTGTCATCTGGGAAGGAGATCTGGGCCAGGAACCCAGTCATCACACATCACGGGAAGCTGTGTCTGCACCAAAAGCCTGCAGTAAACACCAGGGACTATAATGAGCTGAGGGGGAAAAAAAGCATCAACAATATCTGCCAGCACTCTACCCCAACCCGGAGGCAATGGAGCAGGAGGGGTCAGTATGGCAGGCCAGTTAGACAGGTCACACTCTAACCTGGTGACTGGTTCAGTCCAAAATGGGAAGTGCTGAGGAGCAAGAGAGAGAACCAAACTTAGGAAAAATAAACACAGCAAGTCTGAGAGGTCCTCGTTTGAATCATCGGCTGGGATTTACCAGCAGGAAGTGCTGGGAAATCCTGCCCTAGATCTCTGCGAAAAGAAAAGTTTTCTCAGAACGAGGAGAGAAGAAAATAATCACCTTTCTAGTCTTAAAGGGAACCCAGTTGAGGACATGTTCTCAACAGGGTGCAGCCTGTGTCAAACCATCAGAATGGACACTGTCTCTTTAAAAGAAAGTACTAATTTTCTCTCCAAACACACATTATGTACGACACATGCAAAATACAGACATATTTTCTCTTCAGTGTTCATATTTCTTTGTAGCCGGCGATATCAGCAGGGGTGGGAGGCTTCAGATACTGGAATATGTACAGTTAGTTAGTTCCTTTCAATCTAATCACAGCAACTCACAAACATGGCAGAAATCTGAAAGGCAAAAACAGGAGAAAGAGTTTTTCTTTGATTCTGAAGCTTTTAACATCATAGAACATAGAACATTACAGTGCAGAACAGGCCCTTCGGCCCACGATGTTGCGCTGACCGGTTAAAAAAAAACAATGACCCTCTAACCTAAACCAATCCCTTTTCGTCCATAAACCTATCCATATATATGTATACATCTTCCCGATTTATTCCCCAGGCGATGGGACTCTAACCATCAGTGGCAGACAATAATCTTCAACAGTCAGACGTGAAGTGATAACCATGTGAAACCACTGAGGTGGCACAGTGGTTAGCACTGCTGCCCCTTAATGCCAGGGACCCAGGTTCAATTCCTGGTTTTAATCATAGAACCCTACAGTGCAGAAAGAGGCCCTTTGGCCCATCGAGTCTGCACCGACCACAATCCCACCCAGGCCCTACTCCTATGTCCCGACACATTTTACCCACAAATCCCTCTAACCTAAGCTTCCCAGGACACTAAGGGGCAATTTGTAGCTCGGCCAATCAACCTAACCCGCACATTTTTGGACTGTGGGAGGAAACCGGAGCACCCGGAGGAAACCCACGCAGACACGAGGAGAATGTGCAAACTCCACGCAGAGTCTGCACATTCTCCCTGTATCTGCGTGGGTTTCCTCCGGGTGCTCCGGTTTGCTCCCACAATCTGAAAGAACGTGCTGTTGGGTGGATTGGCCGTGTTAAATTCCCCCTCAGTGTACCCAAACAGGTGCCGGTGAGTCGCGACTCGGGGATTTTCACAGTAGCTCCATTGCAGTGTTAATGTAAGTCTACTTGCGATACTAATCTGTCCTATGAGGAGAGACTGAGGGATTTGGGGTTGTTTTCGTTAGAAAGAAGGCGGCTAAGAGGGGACCTTATTGAAACATATAAGATGATTAGAGGTTTAGATGGGGTGGATAGTGATAGCCTTTTTCCTCGGATGGAGAAAGCTAGCACGAGGGGGCATAGCTTTAAATTAAGGGGGGGTAGTTATAGGACGGATGTCAGGGGTAGGTTCTTTACCCAGAGGGTGGTAAGGGATTGGAATGCCCTGCCTGCTGCAGTTGTGGATGCGCCTAGTTTGGGGGCGTTTAAGAGATCCGTGGATAGGTTTATGGATGGAAAGGGTT
The DNA here is from genome assembly GCF_965287045.1 of Carcharhinus amblyrhynchos. Lineage (NCBI taxonomy): Eukaryota > Metazoa > Chordata > Chondrichthyes > Carcharhiniformes > Carcharhinidae > Carcharhinus > Carcharhinus amblyrhynchos. Next base: position 34,150 of record NW_027650074.1, on the reverse strand, counting down.
TGGTTTAGGTTAGAGGGTCATTGCTTTTTAACTGGTCGGCGCAACATCGTGGGCCGAAGGGCCTGTTCTGCGCTGTAATGTTCTATGTTCTATATAATCAATAAACTTTAAAAAAAAAACACAGAACACTTTTGACTGCGAAATCAGGGTATTATGGGTATGATACTAAATCAACAAACCAGAGAATCTGTATGGATATGTTGTTATGTTGTTAATATGTCATGTTGCAACTGTACAAAACTCTGGTGCGGCCACACTTGGAGTATTGTGTGCAGTTCTGGTCCCCACATTATAGGAAGGATGTGGAGGCATTGGAGAGGGTGCAGAGGAGGTTTACCAGGATGTTGCCTGGTATGGAGGGGAGGTCCTATGAGGAGAGACTGAGGGATTTGAGGTTGTTTTCGTTAGAAAGAAGGCGGCTAAGAGGGGACCTTATTGAAACATATAAGATGATTAGAGGTTTAGATAGGGTGGACAGTGATAGCCTTTTTCCTCGGATGGAGAAAGCTAGCACGAGGGGGCATGGCTTTAAATTAAGGGGTGGTAGTTATAGGACGGATGTCAGGGGTAGGTTCTTTACCCAGAGGGTGGTGAGGGATTGGAATGCCCTGCCTGCTGCAGTTGTAAATGTGCCTAGTTTGGGGGCGTTTAAGAGATCCGTGGGTAGGTTTATGGATGGAAAGGGATTGGTTTAGGTTAGAGGGTCATTGCTTTTTTAATTGGTCGGCGCAACATCGTGGGCCGAAGGGCCTGTTCTGCGCTGTAATGTTCTATGTTCTATAATCCAGCAAAGGGCTCAAATACAGCCATGGGAGTTTTGAGAATTTGTATTTGGTTTTAGAATGCTGGTGTCAGTAAAAATTGCTGTATAAATCCATGGGATTCATTAAAATCCCTTGGGGAAGGCACAGTGGCACAGTAGTTAGCTCTGCTGCCTCACAGCGGCAGGGACCTGGGTTCGATTCCAGCCTTGGGTCACTGTCTGTGCGGAGTCTGCACGTTCTCCCCATATCAGCATGGGTTTCCTCCGGTTTTCTCCCACAGTCCGAAAGATGTGCTGGTTAGGAGCGTTGGCTATGCTAAATTCTCCCTCAGTGTACCCAAACACGTGCCCGAGTGTGATGACTAGGGGAGTTTTACAGTAAATTCATTGCAGTGTTAATGTAAGCCTACCTGTGACACTAAATAAATAAACTTTAAGGTGTGCAAGTTAGGTGGATTGGCCATGGTAAAATTAGTATCCCAAGATGTTACAGGAATAGAGTGCGGGAGAGGGCCTGGGCAAGATAATTGTCAGATCTGATGCAGGCTCAATGGGCTGAATGGCCTCCTTCTGCACTGTAAAGATTTTATGATTCAAATGGGCCTGAATTCACTGGAGTTTGGGAGAACGAGAGGGAATCTCATTGAAAGGTATAAAATTCTGACAGGGCTGAATAAACTGGATATTGTTTTCTCTGGTTGGAGGGTCTAGTACAAGGGTCAGGACACACTTGGGCAATTTATCATATTAAAACATATAGAACATAGAACATTACAGCGCAGAACAGGCCCTTCGGCCCACGATGTTGCGCCGACCAGTTACAAAAACAATGACCCACTAGCCTATACCAATCCCTTTTCGTCCATAAACCTATCCAGAGATCTCTTAAACGCCCCCAAACTAGGCGCATTTACAACTGCAGCAGGCAGGGCATTCCAATCCCTCACCACCCTCTGGGTGAAGAACCTACCCCTGACATCCGTCCTATAACTACCCCCCCTTAATTTAAAGCCATGCCCCCTCGTGCTAGCTTTCTCCATCAGAGGAAAAAGGCTATCACTATCCACCCTATCTAAACCTCTAATCATCTTATATGTTTCAATAAGATCCCCTCTTAGCCGCCTTCTTTCCAGCGAAAACAACCCCAAATCCCTCAGTCTCTCCATTGTTGGGTTGATGCCAATGCTGTAGCTGGACTGGGCCAGTTTGCTTAGGGACATGGCGAAATCTGCAGCACAGTTCTCAGTACTGCCGGGATGTGTCTCATAATCACACAGTGAACCAAACTGGCCAAAGAGTGGTTTCTGGGAGGTTGTGATGTCAGGACAGTGAGATGGATCACACAGCCTTGTCTTTACCGCCCTCATGCTGGCCTCCAACATCACTGACAATGGGAATATTTATAGAGACTCCTTCGAATAATAGTTCTTTAATTTTTCACCATTCGTGGGGAAGTGGCAGGATTTTGACCTAATCCATTGGTTATGTGATTGTTTAACTCTGTCTAGCGCTCACTGTTCAGTATGAGTGTAATCCTGTGTTGCTGCTTCACCAGATTAGCTCCTTGAGTTCATGTATCTGATACCGTTCCTACATTTCTCCTCGAATGAGGATCTTCTGGTTTGATATTGATGCTAGACTGAGGGATATGCCAGGCCACAGGGTTACACATTCTGGCTGAAAATAATTCTGCTACTGGCAAGGCCACAGCCTCTCGTGGATTCAGATAATTTGAACTGTCACATGTATCTATCCACAACTATTAAACACTCATCACCCCAACCCCACACAGTCCCCTCCCTCACGGCGCCCAATCCCACCCCTCTCCCCCACAGCGCCCAATCCCACCCCTCTCCCCCACAGCGCCCAATCCCACCCCTCTCCCCCACAGCGCCCAATCCCACCCCCCCGCTCCCTCACGGCGCCCAATCCCACCCCTCTCCCCCACAGCGCCCAATCCCACCCCTCTCCCCCACAGCGCCCAATCCCACCCCTCTCCCTCACAGCCCCCAATCCTACTTAACCCTTCACACCATTTTCACACCAACATCATGGTTAATTTTAAGTTTCATAATGGGATCAGAGTGGGGAAAGATTTGGGAAACACTGTCCTAGAATCGATCTTGTGGGTTTTGAATTGACTAAACCAGGCTGCTGGATCGTGCTCAGCACACAGAACACGAGGGTTCGTTCTCACCAACTTTACCACAAACACAGAAAAGCACCTTAAGTGCATTTGAAAAGCAGACCCCGGCTGTTGCGGACTAGGCTGTGAGGGAGGGAGGGGGTATCAGGCCACTGATTTACAATTACCCTGGAACAAAAACAGAAAATGCTGAGGAATCTCAGTAGGTCTGACAGCATCTGTGTGTAGAGAATAGAGCCAGTGTTTCAAGTCTGGATGGCCCTTCTTCAGAGTTCTATTCTCTCTCTACAGATGCAGCCAGGCTTACTGAGATTTATCACATTTTCTGTTTTTTGTTGTGCTCACTTAGAGTTCTCGCTAACCTCTTCTCTCCCAGAGTCCCTTACTATGTGACTCTATACATCATACTTTGGCAGTGCTATTCTGCAGACCCATGTTAGGACTGAGTTCTCTGTCCCGTCCTGTCACAGATTTTTAAGTTTAAGTTTATTTATTAATGTCACAAATAGGCTTACATTAACACTGCAATGAAGTTATTGTGAAAATCCCCTAGTCGCTACACCCTGGCGCTTTTTTGGGTACACTGAGGGAGAATTTAGCATGGACGATGCACCTAACCAGCATGTCTTTGGGAGGAAACCGGAGCATCTGAAGAAAGCCCACACAGACATGGGGAGGATGTGCAGACTCTGCACAGACGGTGACTCAAGACGGGAATCGAACCCTGGCACTGGTGCTAACCACTGTGCCACCCAAAGTGGAGTTTTACATCTCACGTTTATCTAATGTAAAAGCTGTCTCGGTCATGGTGTCACTGATAGGAGGTTAATGGAAAAGATTTCTATACCCATCAGTTAATCATCATCATCATCGTCAACTGGGACAAAGATGTCGTGTTCCTCCAGTAGTGAGGCAAAGCTCTTGCTGATCTGAGTACCCATGTACAGGAACGGGACGACCACCACAAACACCTTCACAAGGCCAAAGGAAGTCTGTGGAAGAAAAAAATCACAGAATAAAACACATCCTTGTATAGGTGTCACCCCAATTCTCTAGGTATCAACTCAGTGCAGTTCCACCATGGATAATGTTAATGGCCTACTCAACAGCCAAACTCGATCTCACCTTGAAGCAGGCACAGCCGAGGTGGTAAAATGTGCCTCCACGGATAGCGCACGGAGTCAGGAAGTGGTGGTTCTGGGTCCAGTTCCAGAAACCGGAGTCCAGAAGCTAGCTGACGCTCCAGTAGTGTGGGGGCAGTGCATTGTCAGATGTGCCATCTCTCAGATAAGACCTCACACAGAGGCCTTGTCTGGCCCCTCTGCGAAACAGGGCCATGGGATCTTTACATCCTCAAGAGGAACAGGAAGGTTCTCTCCGGGGTTTATATTCTCTTCACATCCCTCAGACAAACACAGAATCTACACTGCAGAAGGAGGCCATTCGGCCCATCGAGCCTTCACCGACAATCCACCCAGGTCCTATCCCCATATATTTACCCACCTAATTCCCCCTGACACTAACGGGCAATTTACCATGGCTAATTAACCTAACTTAAACGTCATGGGAGGAAACCAGAGCACCCAGGAGAAACCCAAGCAGACACGGGGAGAATGTGCAAACTCCACACAGATAGTGACCCAAGCCAGAATTGAAGCTGGATCCCTGGCACTGAGGCTGCAGTGCTAACCTCTGTGAAACCGTGCTGCCCAGATGGTGGCTATTATCACACAGCCGTTTGTGAGCATCTGACACGCACAAATATTCAGCCAAATTACAACGAAGGAGATTAGGTTTTTTTTTAGTTTATTTATTAGTGTCACAAGTAGGTTTACATTAACACTGCAATGAAGTTACTGTGAAAATCCCCTAGTCGCCACACTCCGGCACCTGTTCGGATACACTGAGGGAGAATTTAATACGGCCAATGCATCTAACCAGCACGTCTTTCAGACTGTGGGAAGGACAGCACCCAGGGGAAACTGACACAGAAAGAACATGGAGAAAGTTGGGAATCAAACCAGGGTTCCTGGTGGTGAGGGAGCAGTGCTACCACTGTGCCACCATTCCCTCACCCCATGCTCTCCCCACACACCCCCCAAACCACATCCCTAGAGTAAACTTCCATAGTTCTATTTTTTCCCAAATAAAGCCTTCTCCTTCCCTGTCTCTCTTTGTCCTTCACTCTCTAATCCAGCCTGGCTCCATTCTTGGTTGTTTTTCCCCATCACTCTTGATATGCTGCTCATATCCTTATTTGTTGAGTCTCTGACTTGGTTTCTCTTCCTGCAAGAAAGCTGATCCAGGAATTCATTTTAACCAAATTCTCATGAGGTTGCGAGACTCCAGTTAGAACAGCTATGGGGGCAATCCTTACAAACATTTTTTTAATAAATTAAATCTGTGCAAAAAAGACTTTATTCAGCCGCTTTCAAGCTATACTAAGGAGTATGTATCAGGCAACATTTTATGTGGGCACTCAGATTCTTTTTTTAAATGTATTTATTAGTGTCACAAGTAACATTGCGGTAAAGTAACTGTGAAAATCCCCTCGTTGCCACACTCCAGCGCCTGTTTGGATACACTGAATGAGAATTTAGTATGGACAATGCATCTAACCAGCATGTCTTTCAGACTGTGGGAGGAAACCGGAGCACCCGGAGGAAACCCACGCAGACAAAGGGAGAACGTGCAGAGTCCACACAGACAGTTACCCCAAGCCGAAACTGAACCTGGCACTGAGGGGCAGCAGTGTTAACCACTCGGTCAAGAGCGTGTGTTAGTAGGGTAGTGAGGGAAAGAAATCTGTGTCTGTTGTAAAATGCACATGTGGCCAGAACTGTGTTGGGTTCCAATCCTTTCAATCCTCAAGCTGAGTTGGAGGAATTTCCAAGATGTGAACATCCCCACCCCCACCTTGGGGTTTTAAGTAGGATGACAGCAAAGACAAAAGGTTCTGAATTGTGTGACGGTTGTGAAATTTGGAATCTGAGTCACAGGTGGAATTATTAGACTTCACCAGGGTAAGAAAGATTAGATTTCCCGGTGTTTACCTTGTGCTAGTGTGGAGACTGTGGACCAATGCTTCCGTATCAAATCACCAAAGTGATTTCAGTATTCAATGCAATTAGTGTGTGTAATACAGGATGATGTCTATATTAACGATGATTTTGCTGGATTATGCAAATACAAAGGGAAGGGAAAAGGATTACAGCAGCATTTTGCAATCTATTTCCAACATAACCCCATTTTCACTCATTATCATTTACTCAAGAGAAATTAGGGACTGACAGCAAAGGCTGGCCTTGCCAGAAATGCCCACACCTCAAGGAGAGAAACTTAATATAGCCCCAGAAACCAGCAAAATCAAAATAAATTAGAGGTAGGTAGCATTGGGTGTCTCGCATTAGTTTAACTCTATTTTAATCTAATATGGATACACTCGCCAGAGAGAGCAGTGGTAATGTCATTTGACTAATCATCCATAGACCACGCTAATGCAGGGTTCAGAACCCACCACAGCAGGAGACTAAATTGGAATTCAATTAAGAAATCTGAAATATAAAGCCAGTCTCAAAAGTCAGGGACTGTGACACCATGAATTATCCTAAAAACTCATCTGGTTCAATAATGCATTACAGAAAGAGGCCATTCAGCCCATCAGGCCTGCACCGACAACAATCCCACCCAGACCCTAGCCCCGTAAACCCACATATTTACCCTGCTAATATCCATAAAGCTGAGGGGTTATTGAACCAATCAACCTAACCTACACATCTTTGCACTGTGGGAAGAAATTGGAGCAACAGGAGGAAACCCGGGCAGACACGAGGAGAATGTGCAGATTTCACACAGTCAGTGACCTGATGCTGGGATCGAGTCCAGGTTCCTGTGAGGCAGCAGTGCTGACCACTGTACCACCCACAAATCTGCCATCCTTACCTGGCCTGGCCTATATGCGACTCCAGACCCACAGCAATGTAGTTGACTTGTAACCACCCTAGTAAGCAATTCCAATCTGGGGCAATTCTGAAAGGCATCAAATGCCAGCCTTGCCAGTAACACATACATCTCATGAAAAAAGAGAAGAAAGCTACAAGAATCAATTTGATTTTACATCATCAAAATAAAATCAGTCACAATTAATTCTAAAGTATTGATAGGACAGCATCACGACACAGCGGTTAGCACTGCTGCCTCACAGCACCAGGGACCCGGGGCAGCACGGTGACACAGTGGTTAGCACTGCTGCCTCACAGCACCAGGGACCCAGGTTCAATTCCAGCCTTGAGTCTGTGTGGAGTTTGCACATTCTCCCCGTGTCGACATGGGTTTCCTCTGGGTGCTCCGGTTTCCTCCAACACTCCAAAGATGTGTGGGTTATGTGGATTGGCCATGTTAAATCGCCTCAATTAGCGGAGTAGATACGTGAGGTCTGGATGGGATTGTTGCCAGTTCAGACTCAATGGGCCAAATGGCCTCCTTCTGCACCGTAGGGATTCTATGATTCTACTGGGTTATAGGAGTTCTATGTGTGTTAAATTGCACATGACTTAAATGCAGTTTTAATGTTGTAGATGTTCAAATTCCTGGAATGCAAAAAGGTAAAATTTCCCATTGCCTGTGTCAGCACAAGGGAATGATAAGGAGAATGAATAGAGACTTCCACAGCTGCTGGCAGCTATCCTTTCAACTCAAGTCCCAATTAAAATAGGCCAGTAACTGACACCACAAACTCTGATCCAACCATTAGGACAAACTCGGGTGGCCGATGATCAGATGGGGTTAAAAAGCTACAGCACATAGGACCCCATGGCGCAGAAGAGGAGTCGCAGAGATGGAAACAGTAGGCTTGGCAAGCAGAGAAGTTACAGCCCACAGTGTGGCAGAACAGAGGAGTCTTCAGAGCAGAACTGAGAGGAGTAAAGTACATCTAACTGTGTCCGATGCTCAGACAGAGAGGTCCAATCAGCTGTCAAGCTGCTGCCTTGGTTTGTTAGGTATAACTTTCTTAATAGGTATAGTGCCAGAAGATTGGAGGATAGCGAATGTTGTCCCATTAACAGAGACTTCCCCGGGAATTATAGACAAGTGAGTCTGACTTCTGTTGTGGGCAAGGTTTTAGAAAAAATTATTAGGGATAGGATTTATAGTTATTTAGAGAGTAATGAATTGATTGGAGATAGTCAGCATGGTTTTGTGGAGGGTAGGTCATGCCTTACTAACCTTATTGAGTTTTTTGAGAAAGTGACCAAAGAGGTGCATGGGGGTAAGGCAGTTGACGTGGTATATATGGACTTTAGTAAGGCGTTTGATAAGGTTCACCATGGAAGGCTTCTGCAGAAAATGCAGATGTATGGGATTGAGGGTGATTTAGTTAATTGGATCAGGAATTGGCTAACAGATAGGAGACAGAGGGTGGTGGTTGATGGTAAGTATTCGTCATGGAGTTCAGTTACGAGTGGTGTCCCTCAGGGATCTGTTTTGGGGCCTCTGCTGTTTGTAATTTTTATAAATGATCTGGATGAGGGTATCGTTGGGTGGATTAGTAAATTTGCTGATGACACCAAAGTCGGAGGTGTGGTAGATAGTGAGGAGGGGTGTCATAGTTTACAGAGAGACTTGGACAAGTTGCAGAGCTGGGCCGAGAGGTGGCGGATGGAGTTCAATGCGGAAAAGTGTGAGGTAATTCACTTTGGCAGGAATAACAGATGTGTAGAGTATAGGGCTAACGGTAGGACTCTGAATAGTGTTGATGAACAGAGGGATCTAGGTGTATGTGTACATAGATCCCTGAAAGTTGGGAATCAAGTAGATAAGGTTGTTAGGAAGGCATACGGTGTCTTGGCGTTTATTGGTAGGGGGATTGAGTTTAGGAGCCGCAGCGTCATGTTGCAACTGTACAAAACTCTGGTGCGGCTGCACTTGGAGTATTGTGTGCAGTTCTGGTCCCCACATTATAGGAAGGATGTGGAGGCATTGGAGAGGGTGCAGAGGAGGTTTACCAGGATGTTGCCTGGTATGGAGGGGAGGTCCTATGAGGAGAGACTGAGGGATTTGAGGTTGTTTTCGTTAGAAAGAAGGCGGCTAAGAGGGGACCTTGTTGAAACATATAAGATGATTAGAGGTTTAGATAGGGTGGACAGTGATAGCCTTTTTCCTCGGATGGAGAAAGCTAGCACGAGGGGGCATAGCTTTAAATTAAGGAGAGGTAGTTATAGGACGGATGTCAGAGGTAGGTTCTTTACCCAGAGGGTGGTGAGGGATTGGAATGCCCTGCCTGCTGCAGTTGTAAATGCGCCTAGTTTGGGGGCGTTTAAGAGATCCGTGGATAGGTTTATGGATGGAAAGGGATTGGTTTAGGTTAGAGGGTCATTGCTTTTTAACTGGTCGGTGCAACATCGTGGGCTGAAGGGCCTGTTCTGCGCTGTAATGTTCTATGTTCTAATAAATGTCCTGTTAGCTCTGCTGCCAATGACCCAGGTTCAATCTGTGTTTTGTGTTACTGTGCAGACTCCACATAGACATTTTCCCCGTATCTGCACGGGTTTTCTCCCACAGTCCGAAAGACGTGCTGGTTAGGGTGCATTGGCCATGCTAAATTGAGGAACTTCTTCACTCAAAGGGTGGTGAATCTCTGGAATTCTCTGCCTGTTGAAGTGGTGGAGGCTGCCTCGCTAAATATTTTTAAGACACGGGTTGATGGGTTTTTGATAAGCGAGGGGATTAAGGGTTATGGGGAGAGGGCGGGAAAGTGGAACTGAGCCACGACAGATCAGCCATGATCTTATTGAATGGCGGGGCAGGCTCGAAGGGCTAGATGGCCTACTCCTGCTCCTATTTCTTATGTTCTTATGTAAATTCTCCCTCAGTGTACCCAAACAGGCGCCAGAGTGTGGCGACCAGGGGATTTTCACAGTAACTTCACTGCACTTGGAGGAAACCCACACAAGCATTGGGAGAACGTACAGACCCCACACAGACAGTGACCCAAGCCAGGAATCGAACACGGCCCCAAGCGCAATGAGGCAGCAGGTAGCAACTATCCACCAATTTCTGTTCAGGGTCCCAGCATCTGTGGGTTTTTTTTTCAGTGGCACAGTGGTTAGCACTGCGGCCTCACAGCGTCAGGGACCCAGGTTCGATTCCGGGCTTGGGTCACTGTCTATACAGAGTCTGCACCTTCTCCTTGTGTTGAGTTTCCTCCAAGTGTTCCGGTTTCCTCCCACGGTCCAGAAGATGTGCTGGTTAGGGTGCATCGACCATGATAAATTCTCCCTCAGTGTACCCGAACAGGCACCGGACTGTGGTGACTGGGGGATTTTTCACAGTAACTTCATTGCAGTGTTAATGTAAGCCTAATTGTGACAATAATAAATAAACTCAAAACTTTAATTTTTCCCCCCCATTCTGGTTTCAGTTGATCGACTGAAGTATCCCTAGATACAGTAAGAAGTCTGACAACACCACATTATGATTATCCCTAGATGTGGAGCCGAGGAGGATGGGCCATGGTCAGTCTGACCCTCAGTCTCAGGGGGCGAATGGCCTTCCCTGCACCGTCCGGATTCCATGATCCGCCCTTCGCCATTGATTGGTGCTTGAAGCTGTCATTCAGCGGCGATTGACCAATAGGAATACTTCCCTGATGACGTTTCCGCCAATCCTACGCGCCATTGGTCAGTTCAGACCGACGTCATGGCTCCCCGGGCCTCTATTGGCTCTGGTGCGCTGTCAATCAGACCAGTCCCTCCCCCGTCCGCCCGCCCGCCAGTCACCCGGATGCGCCGCTCCTCTCACCTTGACGGGTTTGGGTAAAATGGCTCCCGATCTGGTCACCACCACGCTTCTGGCAGAGTGGAGTCCGACTCCGGCGTTAGTTGAGGGATTGAGAAAGCCCCGGATCGCCTCAGTCCGCAGGGCTCTCCGGACACCGAACAGACGCCGCGCAACCGCCGCCATCTTGGCCAGAGGGAGAGAGAGCGCCGGCCGCTGACGTCACAGGTATTTGAAGGGCGCAGCGCCACCTTTGACCCTGGACGCCTGGTTCCCATAGCAACCGGTTACCATGGTGCCGCCATCGACAACACACACTGATGGACTCAGACCAGTTAACCTGCAAAACCCCATTGAAAAACATGGGTTGGGACCTGACTCTGATGTTAAGATTATTTTGTTAGGTGGGCTGGGTTAAGACACAGAATCAGAGAATCCTACAGTGCAGAAAAAGGCCATTCAGCCCATCGAGCCTGTGCTAACAATCCCACCCAGACCCTATCCCGGTAACCTCACATAATAATCCCCCTGACAATAAAGGGTGATTTAGCATGGCCAATCAACTGAAACTGGAATGGGAAAATAAAATGTAAACTTCATTTATTAGCGTCAAGAAGCAGGCTTACATTAACACTGCAATGAAGTTACTGTGAACATCCCCTAGTCGCCACACTCCGGAGCCTGTTCGGGTACACTGAGGGCGAATTTAGCACGGCCAGTGCATCTAACCTGCACATTTTTCGGACTGTGGGAGGAAACCAGAGCACTCGGAGGAAACTCTTGCAGACATGGGGAGAACGTGCAAACTCCACACAGACAGTGACCCAAGCCGGGATTCGAACCCAGGTGTCTGATGCTGTGAGGCAGCAGTGCTAACCATTGTGGCCCCGTGTTCTGACTGAGGGTGACACAGTGCTGCCTCACAGCACCAGTTGAAACAGTCAGATTGGAGAAACCAATGTACGGAGACGGATCAGAATAGCCCATCAAGTCTGTTGCAATTAGTCGTCATGATGTGGATGTGCCGGGGTTGGACTGGGGTAAACACAGTAAAAAGTCTGACAACACCAGGTTTTAGTCCAACTGATTTATTTGATAGTAAACTCACAAGCTTTCGAGGGGACTCCCTCTTCACCTGACGAAGCGGGAGTCCTCTCGAAAGCTTGTGAGTTTACTATCAAATAAATCAGTTGGACTAAAACCTGGTGTTGTCAGACTTTTTACTGCAATTAGTTGTGACAGGGGCAAGGTCAGTTGGACCAGAGAAAAGGGTTTCTGAGCTCAATTCCTGTCACTCATTTTCTCTTCCACCTTCTTCTGTGGGAAAAAGATACAAAAGTCTGAGGTCACGTAACAACCGACTCAAGAACAGCTTCGCCCCTGCTGCTGTCAGACTTTTGAATGGACCTACCTTGCATTAAGTTGATCTTTTCTGCACCCTCGCTATGACTGCAATACTACATTCTGCACTCTCTCCTTTCCTTCTCTATGAACAGTATGCAAGAAACAATACTTTTCACTGTATGTTAATACATGTGACAATAATAAACCAAATTAAATCAAGTCAAATCCACCTTCTTATACTCAGAGCTCTCAGTATCACGTAATTGTCACCAGAATCAGTTTGTATTGTGGGATCCAGAATTGAAGTCAGGAGCAGGATAGGGTGGAGTAAGGTGACATTCCTGACTGCACCACCCACAGTGATTACATTTTCGACTGACTCATCATCTTCAGGGTTACGGCAATTCTCATCTCGATTGCAAAACAACAGCAATAATAATACTAAAAGACTTGCACTGCTGTAGTGCTTTCCACGACTTCAGAGCCTCCCAAAATTCTTTAAACCAGTGAAAACCTATTGAAGTGTGTGGGCACTGTTGTCATGTAGGAACTTTCAGTTCCAGCATTTGTTTTGTCCGTGAAGGGAATTTATTCAAAAATGTTGAAATAAACTTATGTATCCAAATTATATGCACAAAATTAAGTGGGATAAATTGATCTTCTATTTAAGCAAGACATTAAGATGGCCATTTTATCTTCCACCGATCTTGAGGTCGTGTTGAATATGTGAGGGGAGGAGAGGGGATGTTGGGAATGGAGGGGAGGGAGTGATTTCTTTCAAAGAACAAAGAATAACACAGCACAGGAAACAGGCCCATCGCCCCTACAAGCCCACGCCGCCATTTTAACATTCAGCGAGCGCCTTATTCCAATCCTCCTTCTACCTATGACCTTTGTCTACGCCTCTTGGACTCCACAGTAAAGGTGTGCAAATTCATGAGCAACGTTCATGGTTGTGAATACAGGTTATATTGCAGCTCTTTAAGTTAGTAAGCAGGGAGAGAGGTGAGTATCAATTGTCAAATGCATCACATCCTGATCTTTAGAGTGATTTTTAAAAACATTCTTTCATGGGACATGGGTGTCGCATTCATTGCCCATCCCTAACTGCTCTTGAAGGCGCATTTAACAGTTAATCACGTTGTTGTGCATCTGGAGTCTCATGTAGGCCAGACCAAGTAAGAACAGCAGATCTCATAGAATCTCTAATGCCAAAGGACACATATCATGTCTGCACCAACTCTCTGACAGAGCATCTTACCCAGGCCCTATCCTCGTAACACCATATATTTACCCCTCTAATTCTCATAACCTATGACCTTGACAGAAATCTTTGTATCCTCATTGGCTACAGGTGAAGTTCCAGAGGACTGGAGAGTAGCCAATGTTGTTCTGTTGTTTAAGATGGGCAGCAGGGATAATCCAGGAAATTATAGACCGATGAGCCTTACATCAGTGGTAGGGAAATTATTAGAAAAGATTCTTGATATAAATGATTTGGAAGAAATAAATTATTTGGAAGAAAATATAACTGGTCTGATTAGTGAGTTCACAGACAACACAAAAATTGGTGGAGTTGCGGATAGCGAAAAGGATTGTCAGAGGGTACAGCAAAATATAGGCCGGTTAGAGACTTGGGTGGAGAAATGGCAGATGGAGTTTAATCCGGACAAATGTGAGATAATGCATTTTGGAAGGTCCAATGCATGTAGGAATTATACAGTAAATGGTAGAACCCTTAGGTAGTGTTGAAAGGCAGAGGGATCTGGGCGTACAAGTTCGCCAATCACTGAAAGTGGCAACACAGATGGATAAGGTAGTTAAGAAAACATCCAGCAAGCTTGCCTTCATCAGTTGGGGCATTGAGTATAAAAATTGGCAGCTGTACCGAACAGTAATTAGACTCATTTGGAATATTGTGTATAATTCTGATCGCCACACTACCAGAAGGATGTGGATGCTTTGGAGAGGATACAGAAGAGATTTACCAGGATGGTGCCTGATCTGGAGGATATTAGCTATGAAGAGAGATTGGATAAACTTGGTTTGTTCTCACTGGAACGACTGAGGTTGAGGGGCGACGTGATAAAGGTTTACAAGATTATGAGGTGCATGGACAGAGTGGATAGTCAGATGCTTTTTCCTAGGGTAGAAAAGTCAAGTACTAGGCGACAAAGGATTAAGATGCATGGGGAAATGTTTAGAGGAGATGTGCGAGGCAAGGCATTTACACAGAGGGTGGTGAGTGTCTGCAACGCACTGTCCGGGGAAGTGGTGGGAGCGTATTTAAGGTGCATCTAGACAAATACATGAATAGGATAGGATGGAAGGATACAAACTCTGTAAGTGCATATGATTTTAGTTTCGGCACGTATCATGATCAGCGCAGGGTTGGAGGGCCGAAGGACCTGCTCCTGTTCTTTTCTCTTTGTTCTTTATACATCTTTGGATACCAAGGGGCAATTTAGCATGGCCAGTCAACCTAATCTGCACATCTTTGGACTGGGGGAGGAAAACTGAGCACCCGGAGGAAAGACATGCAGACATGGGAGAGAACGTGCAAACTCCACACAGACAGTAGCCCAAGGCTGGAAATGAACCCAGGCCCCTGGCACTGAGGGGCAGTAGTGCCAGAGATGCTATGCCGTTATGCTGCCCCAGAATTTCCTTCCCTGAATGACATTCGTGACCCAGATGGGTTTTTACAACAATCAACAATGGTTTCATTGTCATCATTAGATTTTTTTAATTCCAGATTTTTTTTCACTGAATTCAGATGTTACCATCTGCTGTGGCGGGATTTGAACCTGCGTCCCCAGAACATTACCCTGGGTCTCTGGATTATCAGCCCATTGACAATAACACTACATCGCTTCCTCCTCTATTAATATTAGCATCATTGATTTGCACAGTGCAGAAACAAGCCATTCGGCCCACAGTGCCTGTACTAGCCCTTTGAAAGAGCTATCTAATTAATCCCATTCCATTTCAATCAGGTTTTCTCTCAGTATTTTCATTGACTGCTCGATCTTTCTTGATAGTTGCATCACCCTGTTGAATCGGTACTATCCTTGTGAATCTGTTCTGCTCTTTTCCCAATACTGTAATATCCTTTTTAAAATTAAACATAATTCTGTCATCTTCAGCTTCTCAGAATGCACATTCATCAAACTCTACACATAGTAATCAAATCTAAACCTGAGTACTGGAGGAGTGCTGCACTGTTGGAGGGACATTACTGAGGGAGCAGCGCACTGCCTGAGGGACAGTATTGAGGGTGTGTTAAACTATCAGAGGTGCCATGTTCTGGAGGAGATGTTATGAGGTGGATGTAAAAGATCCCATTACATATTGAAAGAAGAGCAGGGAGTTCTCCTTGTGTCTGCACTAAAAAAAACCCCAAAATATCCCCAGAAAACAGTTTCCATTTGTAGGTCCTTGCTCTGAGAAAATCGGCTGTCAGATTTCTGATAAAGTTTACTTATTAGTGTTACCAGTAGGTTTACATTAACACTGCGATAAAATTATTGTGAAAATCCCCTAGTTGCCACACTCCGGCGCTTGTCGGGTACATTGAGGGAGAATTTAGCATGACCGATGCACCTAACCAGCACGTCTTTCAGAGCAGCCACAGGAAGCCCACACAGACATGGGGAGAACGCAGGTCCGTGGTGCTGTGAGGCAGCAGTGCCGTCATGCTGCCATTACAAGATAGACTGCATTTCAAAAGTTCTTCATGAGCTGTGAAAATCTTTGAGACAAAAAAGATAAGCTTGCTTTTAAATAGTGCCCTGTATAGTCCCTGGACATCCCAAACTGCTTTTCAAACTGTAGTCAGTCTTCTAATGTAGGCATGTGACAACCAATTTGTGCTCAGAAAGATCCCACAGCCATGAGCTCATGAGTAGATAACCCTGCTTTTCGGTGCTGTCTGGTGATTAATTGGTGGCCAGGTCACCAGAGAAAATTCCTCTTCAGGTAGGGCCAGGGGACCTTCTACACCCCTCCGAAATAGCCGATTGTGCCTCGGTTTAAAGTCCCATCCAACAGCACAATGCTGAATCAGTACGTGCTCAGGATTCTGGAGTGGGGTTTGCAAGCACAAAGAGACTAACTGGACATTCATTTTAATTCTGTGAGTGAAATTTGTGCAGAATTAATACAGTAAGTACTAATGTTAAGAATTAATACAATTAATACAAAGTTATGAGAGATATAGAGAGGGTAGATAGGAAGAAACTTTTCCCCTTAGTAGTTCCCCTTAGGAGTTGATAACCAGGAGGCGGAGATTTAGGGTAAGGAGCAGGAGATTTCAATGGGATTTGAGGAAAAGCATGTTTTTACCCAGAGGGTGGTGGGAGCTCCCTGTCTGAAAGGGTGTTAGAGGCGGAAACCCTCACAACATTTAAGAAGCCTTTAGATGAACACTTGAAATGCCAAGGCACACAAGGCTATGGACCAAGTGCTGGAAATTGGGATGAAAATTGATAGATGTCTGATGGTGGGTGCAGACACAATGCCAAAGGGCCTTTTTCTATGCTGAAAATTCAATGACTGTAGTCCAAAGATGTTCAGGTTAGGTGAACTGGTCATGCTAAGTTGCTCTATAGTGTCCAAAAATGTGCAGGTTAGGTGGATTGGTTATGCTAAATTCCCTCTTAGTATCCAAAGATGTGCAGGTTAGGCCTCTTTTAGAGCAAACCAAATAAACCAACTCAAATTAACTCCGGGATAAACTGAAAGGGGCAGCTCCTCAAAAGGAGGTGGAACAGCCCGAACAGAACACAAGTACAAAGGAAACTTAAAACACCAAATCAAAATGTGATTATTGGGGGGTATAATGCACCCCAGCCCCTGCGGTGCCCAAAGGGCGCGGAAGGCATCAACTGTGCCCATGGACACCGCATGCTCCCTCTCCAGGGACACCTGGCCGCGAACGTAGCCGCAGTAGAGGGACAGTCAGGATGGACAACCTTGTCGATCGCTCGCCGCCTGCAACTGTTAATGGCGAGTTTCGCCAGGCCCAGGAGCAGGTTGTGCAGGTTAGGTGGTTTGGCCACACTAAATTGTCCTTTAGTGTCCAAAAATGTGCAGATTAGGTGGATTGGTCATTCTAAATTGCCTCTTGGTGACCAAAGATGTACAGGTTAGGGGGATTGGCCATGCTAAATTATCCTTTTAGTGTCTAAAGATGTTTATGTTAGATGGATTAGTAGGATAAATGTGTGGGGTTACAGGGATAGAAGTGGCCTCCGTCTGCAATGTAGGGATTCTATGAACAGCATCAGTGACTCTGGCTAAGGCTTGGAAAGCCTTAAAGATTAAAGATTGGTCTTAAAGCCTTATTAAAGCCTTAAAGATTAAAGATTGGTCAGTGCCAGGTGCCATCTATAGGTGGCAGTGCCTGTGGAGTTTTGGAGTCTTTGCCAGCCTCAGCAGCTGATCTTGTGTTGCTGAAGGAGCGTTGGTTGTGGTTCAGAGGGAGCGGTTTGTGCAGTTCCCTGGGTCAGGAGACTGAGCCCAGGCTGGGTGCTGGCAATGGCTGATTATATGGTATGAGGAAGGTGATCGGCTGCACTGAACAGAGCAGCAAGCTGAGATTTCGCTCAAAAACTGAACACTGCAAAAACATTAAGAACCAGTGAGTATTCACCCTGAGAGAGAGAGAGAGTGTAGGAGAGTCTTTTAAAGTTTAGGTTATTTATTAGCGTCACAAAGTAGGCTTACATTAACACTGCTATGAAGTTATTTGAAAATCCTCTAGTTGCCACACTTCAGCACCTGTTCGGGTTCACTAAGGGAGAATTTAGCACGGCCAATCCACCTAACCAGCACATCTTTGGACTATGGGAGGAAGCCGGAGCACCCGGAGGAAACATATGCAGAGGGAGAAGGTGCAAACTCCACACAAATAGTAACCCAGGCTGGGAATTGAACCTGGGCCACTGGCAGCAGCAGTACAAGACAGAGCGTGAGAGAGCAGGGGTATTTCCCCCGAGAGAGAGAGCGTGGGGGTATTCTCCCCGAGAGAGAGAGAGAGAGAGAGCAGAGGTATTCTCCCTGAGAGAGAGAGAGAGAGAGAGTGGGTGTATTCTCCCCGAGAGAGAGAGAGAGAGGGGGGTATTCTCCCCGAGAGAGAGAGAGAGAGAGAGTGGGTATATTCTCCCCAAGAGGGAGAGCAAGGGTACTCTCTCTAGGAGAGACAGAGGGGGTATTCTCCCTAAGTGAGTGCAGGTGCCTATTCTGCCTGAGATTTTAACAACTCAGTGATTTCTTTACCCCTTCCGCCAGCACCTCCCCCATACACACACACACACACACACACACACACACACACACACACCTCTTTGCGGGGTTGGCAGGGTAATGGGTTTCAGTACGAAGTCACACAGGCTGGAGTCTGCCGGTTAGGGACAGGAAGAATAAATAAGAAGGTTATTATCTAAATGGTGAGAGATTGCAGAGCTGTCAGGTACAGAGGGATCTGGGTGTCCTTGTGCATGAATCACAAGCGTTATTATGCAGGTACAGCAAGTAATTAGGAAAGCTAATTGAATGTTCTTGTTTATTGTGAGGGGAATGTAGGGAGATTTTGCTTCAGCTGCACAGGCATTGGTGTTGTTGTTCGTCCATCGTCATCGATGGGGACCTCGACACCATTAATCATTTTGAGGCTGCTCGCGGTGTGTCCGAAGATGACTGATCAGGCCAATTCGGGCACAGAATATCCTGGCACATATTGGACAGACTTGTGTAGACACTGTAGTTGTTGCGCTGGTGGCTCTGGACTTGCGCAGTTCGCGCTTAAGTTGTGCTTCAGCAATACACCTTGCTTCATGAGCTTGACAGCCTTTGTGGATGAGGCAGTGCCAGGTAGGGCGGTTTTGTGCCAGCGTTTCCCAGGTGATCGTGTCAATGTCAAGTGACTTCAGAGAGGCTTTGAGTGTGTCTTTGAAACGTTTCTTCTGCCCTCCATTCGAGCGTCTTCCAGCAGAGAGTTCCCCAAAAAGGAGCTGCTTGGGAATGCGCTCGTCTGACATACGGATGACATGACCTGCCCACCGGGTCTGCACTCTCATCAGCAGTGTGTGGACTGATAGTAGACTTGCTCTAGAGAGAACTTCAGTGTCTGGTACTTTGTCTTGCCATCGGATGTGTAATATTCTGTGAAGACAAGTCATGTGGAAATGATTGAGCTGTCTTGCATGCCTTCGATACACAGTCCACGTTTCACAGGCATACAGGAGGGTAGTGAGTACCGCGGTGCTGTAGACCTTCAGTTTTGTTGCTGGGCTGATTCCACTGTATGGACGTTCCCATGCAGTGAGCGCAGTCTACCAAAAGCAAACTTTCCTTTGCTATTCTGCAGTTAACTCCTGTATCAATAGTCACTGCTTGGGAGAGGGAGCTGCCAAGATAAGTGAACTGGTCCACTGCCTGTAGTTTCTGCCCTTCAATTGTGATTATGGGTTCTGTGTACGGTGCATGAGGAGCAGGCTGGTGCATGGCTTCAGCCTTTTTAATGTTGATGGTGAGTCCAAAGTTATCACAAGCAGTGGAAAATTTGTCCATACTGACTTGCATCTCTGGCTCTGAGCCAGCATACAGGGCACAGTCATCGGCAAAGAGGAAATCTCTCAGAACAGTCTCCTTCACTTTTTGGTAATAGCTTGAAGTCTTCTGGATGAGTACATGGGACTTAATAGGATTGAGGGCTATAGGTAAGCCTAGTAGGTAGAGATAAGATCGGTGCAACTTGTGGGTCGAAGGGCTTGTTTGTGCTGTTGTTTTTCTATGATTTCTATGATCAGGTTGAAGAGCTTCCCATCCACTCTGTACTTGAGGCTGATTCCAGCAACACTGTCCTGGAAGGCATCATTTAGCATGGCAGAAAACATCATGCTGAACAGTGTGGGTGCGAGCACACAGCCCTGTTTGACGTCATTGGTGACTGGGAATGCCTTAGAGAATTCTCCATGTTGGTGAGAAGACATCTGGAGCATTTTATATAGTATTGGTCTCCTTATTTAAGGAAAGATGTAAATGCATTAGAAACAGATCAGAAAAGGTTTACTAAACTGTTACCTGGATTGTCTCAAAGAATTAAGGTTGTGCAGGCTAGGTTTATATCCACCAGGGTTTGCAAGAGTAAGAGGTGATTAATTAGAACATAGAATCCCTGCAGTGCAGAAGGAGTAAAAAGTCTGACAACACCAGGTTTTAGTCCAACCAATTTATTTGATAGTAAACTCACAAGCTTTCGAGGGGACTCCCTCTTCGTCAGGTGAATGGAGAACTCTCGAAAGCTTGTGAGTTTACTATCAAATAAATCGGTTGGACTAAAACCTGGTGTTGTCAGACTTTTTACTGTGTTTACCCCAGTCCAACGCCGGCACATCCACATCATGCAGAAGGAGACCATTTGACCAATCGAGCCTGCACAAAGTTTTTGAGAGAGCAGGTTAAGTGGATTGGCCATGCTAAATTGCCCCTTAGTGTCAGGGTAAATTTGTGGGGTTATGGGGATGGGGCCTGTGTGGCAATGTGGTTGCTGCAGACTCGATGGACCGAATGGCCTCCTTCTATGACCTTACTCAGGCCCACCCACCCCCTTCCTACCCCTGTAACTCCAGGCATTTACCGTGGCCAATCCACCTAAGCTGCACAACTTTGGACTGTAGGAGGAAACCAGAGCACTTGGAGGAAACCCATGCAGAGACGGGGAGAACATGAAAGCTTCACACAATCAGTCACCCAAGGCTCCGGCCTCGAACCTGTGTCCCTGGTACTGTGGGGCAGCAGTGCTAACCACTGTGCTGCTCCAAAAATAGCCTCACCCTTTCTGCCTCATCTATTAGGTCACTGGGGCTGCAGGTTAAAAATTAATCACATACAAAATCCTGAGGGTATTGACAGAGTGGATTAGAGGCCAAGGATTGAATGGCATGGACGGAAGGATCAGATGTGTTATGAAGAGAATTATTTCAAAGCAAGTTGTTGTGATCTGGAACGACGCAAAGAAAACAGCTTCAATGTTAACTTTCAAAAGGGAATTGGATAAATACTTTAAAGAGGTGAAGATTTACTGGATTACAGGGTGATGAAGGGAATTTAATCATAATACCCATCGTAGGGAACTAAGCAGCTAATATTTTAATATAAGGTTTTGAAAATAAAGTGCAAAAACTAATAAGGGCATTAGAAGTTAGCTGTTAAATTTCCCAGTAACTGATTATAAGCCCAAAGTTTCCTTGTATCAGAGAATTGACTTAAAAAAGTGAAAATTCTATTACAATGTAACTTGAACATGAGACAGTATGAAACCGTCCATTGTTTAAAAGAACAAATTATGTAAATTTATATTTGAGAACAAGGAGTTTGGGCTGGGAATTCTGCCAGATGTTTGTATCCGCATCCAGCGAGAAAAACTGGTCCCAGCCTCCTCGTAAAACGCTGAGTAAGTTAAAAGTATGGTTTTGTATTGCTAAGCAACAAGGAAGCCACTTTTATTGAGTATACTCCTGATAGTTGAACAGATGAATGACAAACCATTATTTAACGTGTCAGATTATATTTTGATTTGAGAATGTTGTCATGAGTAGATTGACAAGTTAAATTTTAAATTTGATCATGTTAGGTGCTGGGCTGCATCTCAGATATCCAAATTTTTTAATTGTCCAAGTTTTTGGTACAAAACTCGAGATCCACAGAGAAAACTTGAAATGCTATCGCATCCCCAGATTCCCCTTCGGCCAAAGTATTGTATTTGTCTAATGTAGGTCTTTTGTTCTTTGTATTGTTTGCGAGTTTTGTAACAAAACTAGTTTTGGAAATAAATTTTATTATGCTTTAAATCTGAGTTTCAGTTATCTTTGCAAAATCTATTAAACACAATTATTTTAAAGTATTTCTAAAGTAATCCGGCACCGAAACAGAATTCTCCACTTGACGGGGACAGAGCAGGAGTGGGCTAATTGGTCGTCCTTTCAAAGAGCTGTCACAGGCAGGATGGGCCAAATGGCTGCTTTCTGTGCTGTTCTCTCCTGTGCCTGTCTGACTGTGTGTTTTCTATTGCTGATGTTACAGGTTGTTGAATCCAGTTGGTGATTTTCGTTGGCAGACATGGGCATGCAGGTCGTGTCCCTCACCTTGGTGCTTGCCACCTGCGGGCTTTCATTGGATAACGGCTTAATGAGGACCCCGCCTATGGGATGGTTGGCATGGGAACGCTTCCGCTGCAATGTTGACTGCAGCACTGATCCTGAAAACTGCATCAGGTGAGATCGGAACCTGAACCTCACAGCAGAAAGTCCTCACAAACATCAAACTGAAAACTGGACAGGGAGTTAAATTCAGCCCCATTCGCCCCGCAAATATCCCACCGTCTTATCAGCCACAACCAGCCAGAATAATCCAAGATAAGACTCTCACTGGGGTACAGGTCCCACACACACACTGACTCTCACTGGGGTACGGGTCCCACACACACTGACTCTCACTGGGGTACGGGTCCACACACACTGACTCTCACTGGGGTACGGGTCCCACACACACTGACTCTCACTGGGGTACGGCTCCCACACACACTGACTCCCACTGGGGTCCCACACACACTGACTCTCACTGGGGTACGGGTCCCACACACTCTGACTCTCACTGGGGTATGGGTCCCACACACACACTGACTCTCACTGGGGTACGGGTCCCACAAACACACTGACCCTCACTGGGGTACGGCTCCCACACACACACTGACTCTCACTGGGGTACGGGTCCCACACACACACTGACTCTCACTGGGGTACGGGTCCCACACACTCTGACTCTCACTGGGGTACGGCTCCCACACACACTGACTCTCACTGGGGTACAGGTCCCACACACACACTGACTCTCACTGGGGTACAGGTCCCACACACACTGACTCTCACTGGGGTACGGGTCCCACACACACTGACTCTCACTGGGGTACGGCTCCCACACACACTGACTCTCACTGGGGTACGGGTCCCACACACACTGACTCTCACTGGGGTACGGGTCCCACACACACTGACTCTCACTGGGGTACGGGTCCCACACACTCTGACTCTCACTGGGGTACGGGTCCCACACACACTGACTCTCACTGGGGTACGGGTCCCACACACACTGACTCTCACTGATGTACGGGTCCCACTCACACTGACTCTCACTGGGGTACAGGTCCCACACACACTGACTCTCACTGGGGTACGGCTCTCACACACACTGACTCTCAGCGGGGTACGGGTCCCACACACACTGACTCTCACTGGGGTACGGGTCCCACACACTCTGACTCTCACTGGGATAAATGTTCCAGAGTTCAATTATGAGTTAACCACGTTGCTATGGGTCTGAAGGCCAGATTACCAGTTTAGGGAGCTTCCCACTACAATCTCTGCCTTAACTATCACCTCAGGCCTCCAAGCTGGGAATCTTCCTGCAATCATTATGGATTAGGCCCTCGGGTCTCTGGAGTGGTAATTGAACCCATTGAACCACATTGACACCTCAGTTACACTTGTAAACAAACATTCCAACTCTGGCCTCTACCTGGGGACAGTGGTTTGGCAGCTTGGGCCTCGCATATGGCTCTGTGAGCTGGGGCTGGGCCTCGCTGCTCTGGGGCCTGGGATTTGAGCTAAGGCCTGGGCCTTGGGCTGGGCCTTCTGCAGGCAGTGCCTCACGCTGAAACTGATGGGCAAGAAATCTAACTCTGTCCTTTTTGCAAACAGTGAACGCCTGTTTATGGACATGGCTGACCGTTTGGCAGAGGACGGTTGGAAGGAGCTTGGTTACGAGTACGTGAACATAGATGACTGTTGGGCAGCATTGCAGAGGGATTCGCAGGGACAGCTGGTTGCTGATCCCCAACGATTCCCTAGTGGAATTAAAGCTTTGGCTCAATACGTGAGTCAAGATTTTACTCTTCTCCTGTGCCTCTTTGTTTCTCCCTCCCTGTCCCCTCGGAGTGTGTGCGTCTGTGTATATGTGCACGTTTCTTTTATAGAACATAGAACATAGAACATTACAGCGCAGAACAGGCCCTTCGGCCCACGATGTTGCGCCGACCAGTTACAAAAACAATGACCCACTAGCCTATACCAATCCCTTTTTGTCCATAAACCTATCCAGAGATCTCTTAAACGCCCCCAAACTAGACGCATTTACAACTGCAGCAGGCAGGGCATTCCAATCCCTCACCACCCTCTGGGTAAAGAACCTACCCCTGACATCCGTCCTGTAGCTACCCCCCCTTAATTTAAAGCCATGCCCCCTCGTGCTAGCTTTCTCCATCCGAGGAAAAAGGCTATCACTATCCACCCTATCTAAACCTCTAATCATCTTATATGTTTCAATAAGATTCCCTTCTTAGCCGCCTTCTTTCCAACGAAAACAACCCTAGATCCCTCAGTCTCTCCTCATAGGACCTCCCCACCATACCAGGCAAGTTTATTTGTGGGACGTGGCTGTCGCTGGCTGGCCAGCATTTATTGCCTGTCCCTAGTTGCCTGAGGGCAGTTGAGATTCAACCAAATTTGCAGTGGCTGTAGAGTCACATGTAGGCCAGACTGGGTAAGGACGGCAGATTTCCTTCGCTAAAGGACATTCGTGAACCAGGTGGGTTTTTCCGATAATCGACAGTGGTTTCATGGTAAAATAATTCTCATTTTGCCAAGGACTAGTAAATCTGCTTCCTCTAGTTACTGACCCTCTTCCTAAAGGAAACCGTGTCTCGTGGTTTTGAACAATCTGTGTAATTTTCCCTCGCGATGTTCCCTACTGTGCGAAACACGGTGTCGGCTTCTCTTTTCTCTCCACAGAACTGTAGTCCATCATCCCTGCTACATTTTCCTCTACACCCCCTTCTTCAGGGCTTCCCCAGTGTGTGACACCCAGAATTGGACACGGCACCCCAGCTGGGGCCTAACTGATTATTTATAATGGTTCAGCCTGACCTGCTTTTGCAGAATCACACAGAACGTGCAGCAACAAAGTGGGTCTTTCATCATCATTGCTCCATGTGGCTATTAATAATGGAATCCCTACAGCACAGGTGGAGGCCATTCAGCCCATTAAGTCTGCACTAACTCTCTGACACAGCATCTTAGACACAAACGGGCAATTTAGCATGGCCAATCCACTTAACCTCCACATCTTTGGACTGTGGGAAGAAACCAGAGCACACGGAGAGAACATGCAAACTCCGCATAGACAGTGGCCCAAGCTGGGAATTGAACCCGGGTCCTTGGCTCTGTGAGGCAGCAGTGCTAACCACTGTGCCGCGCACAGTGGCTGCTAAGGTGTGTACTTAAGTGATAATATGGTGTACATCAATCCTACTTTCTTTTTGTTTCCACCCAAATTATAGGCAGTCCTTGACTCAATAACACTCCAGTTATGATGCCTTGCAACATTTAAAAATGAACGCCCTGCTGAGAGCCACCACACCCATTTCCCACACCCCCACCCACCCCTAATTTCCTTGGCTGTTGACCCCACTCCCACATGACTTGCCTGTGGCCTGGGTCACTGCACAATCTGGGGACTCCATTGTCTGTCCTCGCGGCGTAGCCCATAGCCACCTGGTTCTGATTGGCTGACAACTCTTGGTAGGTGAGAGTTGGGTCCCCGGGGTCTTTGTTTCCAGGGATAAAGCTCCCTCCGCTGACCTCGCCAACGCCTGTTTGGCTTGTGGTTCAGCGAGCCTTCCTAAAAAGTGGCAGTGTGGTACACTGTTGGGTACACCGAGGGAGAATTTAGCATGGCCAATGCACCTAACCAGCACAGCTTTTGGACTGTGGGAGGAAATTGGAGCGCCCAGAGGAAACCCATGAAAACACGGGGGGAATGTACAGACTACACAGAGACACTGACCTGAGTTGGGAATCGAACCCACGTCCCTGGCGCAGTGAGGCAGAGGTGCTAACCATTGTGCTCTCCAGCTGCCCATTGCACCCAACTCTGCATGGGCACCATACTTTGGGAGGATGGGGAAGGTTTTAGAGAGGATGCAGAGAAGCTTTCCTAGATTGGACCCAGGAATGAGGGACTTGGTTGGGGGAGTTGGGATTGTTCTCCTTGGACAAGAGAAGATTAAGAAAAGAGTTAATGAGAAGTATTGTGTTGCTTGGTCAGGGTAAATGGAGAGAAACTGTTCCCCTTGACAGAAGGTTTGAGAACCAGAGGATACTGATTTAAGATGAATGACAAAATTTCACACAGAGTGTGGTGAGTGTCTGGGACAAGCTGTCAGAGATTGTAGTAGAGGCGGATATAATGGCCGGAGAAAATAAGATGGCTGGAGATAGACCCCAGAGCAGGAGGAGCCCATTCAGTCCTTTGACCCTGCTGAAATGGTGGCAACATGTGGCACAGTGGTTAGCACCGCTGCCACATGCGCCAGGGACCCGGGTTCGATTCCCAACTCAGGTCGCTGTCTCTGTGGAGTCTGCACATTCCCCCTGTGTTTTCATGGGTTTCCTTTGGGCACTCCAGTTACCACTTACAGTCCAAAAGATGTGCTGGTTAAGTGCATTGGCCATGCTAAGTTCTCCCTCGGTGTACCCAAATGGCGCCGGAGTGTGGCGCCGAGGAGATTGTCGCAGTAACTTCATTGCAGTGTTAATGTAAGCCTTACTTGTGACACTAATAAATAAACAAATGAGTCACGAATGCTCTGTGTCACAGCTCTGCCTTGATGTGATAGTGTGTGTGTGTGTGTGTGTGTGTGTGTGTGTGTGTGAGGAATACCATGGAGGGACTGACTACGGAGTCTCTGGGTGGAGGTTAGGAACAGGAAGGGGTCAATAACTTTAACTTTACTGGATGTTTTCTATAGGCCGCCCAATAGTAACAGGGATGTTGAGGAGCAGATAGGGAAACAGATCCTGGAAAGGTGTAATAATAAGGGTTGTCGTGATGGGAGATGTTAACTTCCCAAATATCGATTGGAATCTCCCTAGGGTCAGGGTTTAGATGGGGAGGAGTTTGTTAGGTGCGTTCAGGAGGATTTCCTGACACAGTACGTGGATAAGCCAACGAGAGGAGAGGCTGTACTCGATCTGGTGCTGGCTAATGAACCAGGACAGGTGTCAGATCTCTCAGTGGGAGAGCATTTTGGGGATAGTGATCATAACTCTATCTCCTTTACACTAGCATTGGAGAGGGATAGGATCAGGCAAGCTAGGAAAGTGTTTATCTGGAGGAAGGGGAAATATGAAGCCATCAGGAAGGAAATTAGAGGCTTAAATTGGAAGGAGGTATTCTCGGGGAAATGTACCGAAGTAAGGTGGCAGATTTTCAAGGAATGTTTGTCTAGAGTTCTGCGCGACAACGTTCCGATGAGACAGGAGGCTATGATAGGTTACAGGAACCGTGGTGCATGAAAGTTGTAACGAATCTAATCAAAAAGAAAAGAAAAGTGTATAAAAGGGTCAGGGAGCTAGGCAATGTTAAGGATCTAAAGGAGTATACGGCTTGTACGAAGGAACTTAAGGAAATAAGGAGAGCCAGAAGGGGTCATGAGAAGGCCTTGGCAGGTAAGATTAAGGAAAACCCGAAGGCATTCTACAAATATGTGAAGAGTAAAAGGATGAGATGTGAAGGAATAGGACCTATAAAATGTGAAGGTGGGAAAGTTTGTATAGAACCGGTAGAAATAGCAGAGGTGCTCAATGAATACTTTACTTCGGTATTCACGGTGGAAAAGGATCTTGGTGGTTGTAGTGCAGTCTTGTGGCGGACTGAAAAGCTTGAGTGTGTGGACATTAAGAAAGAGGATGTGTTGGAGCTTTTGAATAGCATCAAGATAGATAAGTTGCCGGGACCGGATGGGATGTACTTCTGGTTACTGTGGGAGGCGGGGGAAGAGATTGCAGAGCCTCTGGCGATGATCTTTGTGTCATCAATGAAGACGGGAGAGGTTCTGGAGGATTGGAGGATTGCGGATGTGGTTCCTATATTCAAGAAAGGGAACAGGATAGCCCAGGAAATTATTGACCAGTGAGTCTAACCTCAGTGGTTGGTAAGTTGATGGAAAGGATCCTGAGAGACAGGATTTATGAACATTTAGAGAAGTATAGTATGATCAGAAGTAGTCAGCACGGCTTTGTTAAAGGCAGATCATGTATTACGAGCCTGGTTGAGTTTTTTGAAACTGTGACTAAACACGTTGATGAAGGAAGAGCGGTGGATGTGGTTTATATGGACTTCAGCAAGACGTTCGATAAGGTTCCCCCATGCAAGACTTCTTGAGAAAGTGAGGGGGCATGGGATCCAAGGAGACGTTGCTTTGTGGATCCAGAACTGGCTTGCCTGCAGAAGGCAGAGAGTGGTTGTGGATGGGTCTTTTTCTGCCTGGAGGTCGGCCACCATTGGAGTGCCCCAGGGATCTGTTCTGGGACCCTTGCTGTTTGTGATTTTCATAAATGATCTGGATGAGGAAGTGGAGGGATGGGTTGGTAAGTTTGCGGACGACACAAAGGTTGGTGGTGTTGTGGATAGTTTGGAGGAATGTCAGAAGTTGCAGCGAGACATTGATAGGATGCAAGACTAGGCAGAGAAGTGGCACATGGACTTCAACCTGGATAAGTGTGTAGTGGTACATTGTGGCAGGTCAAATGGGATGAAAGAATATAATATTAAGGGTAGCAGTGTGGAAGATCAGAAGGATCTTGGGGTCCGGGTTCATAGGACTCTCAAATCAGCTTCGCAGGTAGAGGATGTAGTCAAGAAGGCGTATGGCGTACTGGCCTTCATCAATCAAGGAATTGAGTTTAGGAATCAGAATATAATGCTGCAACTTTATAGGACCCTTGTCGGACCCCACTTGGATTACTGTGCTCAGTGCTGGTCGTCCCATTGCAGGAAGGATGTGGAATCCATTGAGAGGGTGCAGAGGAGATATACAAGGATGTTGCCTGGATTGGGTGGCATGCCTTATGAGGATAGGTTGAGAAAGCTTGATCTTTTCTCCTTAGAGAGACAAAGGATGAGAGGGGAGCTGATAGAGGTGTATAAGATGATGAGAGGGATTGATAAGGTGGATTCTCAGAGGCTTTTCCCCAGGGCTGAAATGGCTGCCACAAGAGGACACAGGTTTAAGGTGCTGGGGAGTAGGTACAGAGGAGATGTCAGGGTAAGTTTTTCACTCAGAGGATGGTGGGTGAGTGGAATCGGCTGCCGTCGGTGGAGGTGGAGGCAAATTCAATAGGGTCTTTTAAGAGACTTCTGGATGAGTACATGGGACTTCATAGGATTGAGGGTTATAGGTAAGCCTAGGAGGTAGAGATAAGGTCGGCACAACTTGTGGGCCGACAGGCCTGTTTGTGCTGTAGTTTTTTTCTATGATTCTATGGTTCTGTAACCCTTTAATAGCCTTGTCCAACAAAAAAAAGAGGTGTTTCTCTGCATCTTGTTTCACAGGTCCATTCAAAAGGCTTGAAGCTTGGCATTTATGGAGATCTGGGCACCTATACCTGTGGTGGATATCCAGGCACCACACTGGACCAAATTGAGTTGGACGCTCGCACCTTTGCCTCTTGGGGTGTGGACATGTTGAAGTTTGATGGCTGCTATTCCAACTCCTCCACCAAGGCTATGGGTGAGTGCGGGAGTCACCGGCCAAACCAGGCCCACGCTGAGAGAGTAAACATTCCCTGAGCCTTCCTGCCGAGGAACATAGAACATAGAACACTACAGCACAAACAGGCCCTTCGGCCCACAAGTTGCGCCGACCACATCACCTACCAACCTACAGACCTATCTATAACCCTCAATCTCATTAAACCCCATATACTCATCCAGAAGTCTTTTAAAAGACCCCAGCGAGTTCGCCTCCACCACCACTGACGGCAGCCGATTCCATTCACTCACCACCCTCTGAGTGAAAAACTTACCCCTAACATCACTTCTGAACCTCCCTCCCCGCACCTTAAATCTGTGTCCTCTCGTAGCGACCATTTCAAACCGGGGAAATAGCCTCTGAGAGTCCACCCTATCTATTCCTCTCAACATTTTGTAAACTTCTATCAGGTCGCCTCTCAACCTTCGTCTCTCCAGGGAAAAGAGTCCCAGCTCCCTCAACCTAACTTCATAAGGCATGCCTCCCAGTCCAGGCAACATCCTTGTAAATCTCCTCTGCACCCTTTCAATAGCTTCTACATCTTTCCTATAGTGAGGCGACCAGAACTGCGCACAATACTCCAAATGAGGCCTGACAAGGGTCTTATAAAGTTCCAGCATTACCTCCCGACTCCTAAACTCAATCCCTCGATTAATGAAGGCCAGTACACCATACGCCTTCTTGACCACCTCCTCCACCTGCGAGGCCGATTTAAGAGTCCTGTGGACCCGGACCCCAAGATCCTTCTGCTCCTCAACACTACTCAGACTTCTGCCCTTAATAGTGTACTCGTTCATCCCGTTGGTTCTGCCAAAATGGACGACAACACATTTATCCGCGTTGAAGTCCATCTGCCACTTCTCCGCCCAGTCCTGCATCCTATCTATGTCCTGCTGCAACTTTTGCCATCCTTCCAGATCATCCACAACACCACCGACCTTCGTGTCATCAGCGAACTTACTTACCCATCCCTCCACTTCCTCATCCAGGTCATTTATGAAAATGACAAACAACAAGGGTCCCAGAACAGATCCTTGAGGCACTCCGCTGGTGACTGACCTCCATTCAGAAAAAGCCCCATCCACAACCACTCTCTGCCTTCTGCAGGCAAGCCAGTTCTGGATCCACAAGGCCAAAGGCCCTTGGATCCCATGCCCTCTCACCTTCTCAAGAAGTCTTGCATGGGGGACCTTATCAAACGCCTTGCTGAAGTCCATGTACACTACGTCCACGGCACTTCCTTCGTCAATGTGTTCAGTCACATTATCGAAGGAGTTTGGCTCCACAAGATCAGAGAATCACTGCTGAGGTTAGGATTCCCAACTCATGGCAGGATGGTCATACGGCACAAAGTGAGGCCATTCAGTCCATCATGCCTGTAGCAGCTCTTCAGTAGATCTATCCAATTGGTCCTACCCCACCCCCGCTCATCCCCATAACCTGAGAAAGTTTCCCTTCCAACTCTCTTTCTAAAGAACATAAGAACATAAGAAATAGGAGCTGGAGTAGGCCATCCAGCCCTTCGAGCCTGCCCCGCCATTCAATAAGATCATGGCTGATCTGTCGCTGCTCAGTTCCACTTTCCCACCCTCTCCCCATAACCCTTAATCCCCTCTCCTATCAAAAACCCATCAACCCGCATCTTAAAAATATTTAGCGAGGCAGCCTCCACCACTTCAACGGGCAGAGAATTCCAGAGATTCACCACCCTTTGAGTGAAGAAGTTCCTCCTCAACTCCGTTCTAAACCGCCCCCCTTTTATCTTGAGGCTGTGCCCCCTAGTCCTATTGTCTTTTTTGAGCGGGAAGAGTCTTTCCACCTCTATCCTATCCATCCCATTCATCATCTTATACGTCTCAATGAGATCTCCTCTCATTCTTCTAAACTCTAACGAGTACAAGCCCAGTTTATTCAGCCTCTCCTCATAGCTCAACCCCCTCAACTCCGGTATCAGCCTAGTAAACCTCCTCTGCACTCCCTCCAAGGCCAAAATATCTTTGCGCAGGTGCGGCGCCCAAAAATGCACACAGTACTCCAGTTGCGGCCTCACCAATGCCCTATACAGCTGCAGCAAGACCTCCCTACTTTTATATTCAATCCCCTTCGCTATGAAGGCCAGCATCCCATTCGCCTTCCTGACCACCTGCTGCACCTGCAAGCTGGGTTTTTGCGACTCATGCACAAGGACCCCGAGGTCCCTCTGCACCGTCGCCTGCTGCAGTTTTTCGCCTCGTAAGTAATAGTCCTTCCTACCATTTTTCCTACCAAAGTGGACCACCTCACACTTGCCAACATTAAATTCCATTTGCCATTTCCTGGCCCATTTGCCCAGCCTATCTAGATCCTTCTGCAGACTCTCCACACCCTCCGCACAATTTGCCGTTCCCCAATCTTGGTGTCATCAGCAAATTTCGACACCCTACACTCGGTTCCCTCCTCCAGATCATCTATATAAATGGTAAATAGCTGAGGCCCCAGCACCGACCCCTGGGGCACTCCACTAGTCACCATCCGCCAATCCGAATAGCACCCGTTGACCCCCACTCTCTGCCTCCTATTTGACAACCAATCCTCTATCCACGCTAACACCCTACCCCCAACTCCATGTCCCTCGACCTTCTGCAATAACCTCTTGTGAGGCACTTTGTCAAACGCTTTCTGAAAATCTAGAAAGACCACATCCACCGGCTCTCCTCTATCCACCGCCCTAGACACATCCTCATAGAACTCTAGTAAATTTGTCAGACACGACTTCCCTTTAATGAAACCGTGCTGCGTCTGCTCTATCAAGCAATTCCCTTCAAGATGCCTCGCAATTTCCTCCTTAATGACAG
Source organism: Carcharhinus amblyrhynchos (assembly GCF_965287045.1). Taxonomy (NCBI): domain Eukaryota; kingdom Metazoa; phylum Chordata; class Chondrichthyes; order Carcharhiniformes; family Carcharhinidae; genus Carcharhinus; species Carcharhinus amblyrhynchos. The sequence continues at coordinate 1,637 of NW_027650074.1, read as the reverse complement.
ATTCTAACATTTTACCTACCACAGATGTTAAACTAACCGGCCTATAATTCCCCGCCTTTTGCCTGGCACCCTTCTTAAACAACGGCGTAACATTAGCCGTTTTCCAATCATCCGGCACTTCCCCGGAATCCAGCGACGTTTGGAAAATAACCACCAAGGCATCCACTATCACCTCCGCCATTTCTTTCAGAACCCTCGGATGCATTCCATCCGGTCCTGGGGACTTGTCCACAATCAGCCCCTCCAGTCTGTCGAGCACCGCCTCTCTAGTAATTTTAAATTTTTAATCTAGTAAAGTTATTATACAATCTGTTCAGGCAGCACATTTAGATCATCACAGCTCCCTACGTGAGTAAATTTCTCCTCCTCTCTAATGGGCTCTTTTTGGCCATTACACAGGGGTGCATCTTAAATCTGTGTCCTCTGGTTACTGACCCTCCTTGCTTCAGTCATTGTGGGATTGGTTCAGCTCAGTTGGCTGGATGGCTGGCTCGTGATGCAGAGCGATGCCACAGAGTGGATTTAATTCCCTTACCGGCTGAGGGTTATTCTCTTTGCCCCTTGCCTGAGGTGTCCTCAGGTTAAAATCACCACCAGTGAGCTCTCTCCCTCATTGGGGAGAGCAGCCCATTGGTCATCTGGTGACTTTATCTTTAATCGTTATTGGATGTTAAGAGCCAGACAGTCAGGAATGCTGCTTTCACCCAGCCTGATCATTATTCTCTGTCCCAGCATCAATAGCTAGCATTCGGCATGCTGCGCTTGGTTGGGGTCATTGCGTTGCATTTTGGCTTCATTTGAGGCAGGTTTTTGGAGCGGCGTCTCGGCCTTTTGGCTGGGATGTGGGTGGGATCAGGCCGTGTTGGGGGGGGGGGGAGTGGGTGGCGGGTGTGGCTGTGCCTGCTCTGGTCGGCTTGGGTCGTGTGGATCGGGGCTGGGGTGGGAGCCCTGTCTTGTCAGCTTGGTAAAAAGTCTGACAACACCAGGTTTTAGTCCAACCAATTTATTTGATAATACTCACAAGCTTTCGAGGGGACTGCCTCTTCGTCAGGTGACCTGACGAAGAGGCAGTCCCCTCGATAGCTTGTGAGTATTATCAAATAAATCGGTTGGACTAAAACCTGGTGTTGTCAGACTTTTTACTGTGTTTACGCCAGTCCAACGCCGGCATTCCCACATCTTGTCAGCTTGGATCAGGAATGTCCCAACTTGTTGGGACTCTGAATTGGATTTGATTCGATTGGAATGGATTGGATTGGATTGGAATAAAGTTTATATACAAAAAAAATTCTGCTGGTGAAAAAAAAATCAATAGCTAGCGTTCCTTCTTCAGAGTCTGGGGGTCATCGCTTCCAAGCTCCAGAGGCTTGAGCCCATTTTCCAGACACTAAGGGTGTGTTGGATTGACAGAATTGCAGACGAGACATTAAACTGAGGCTCTGTCTGGCCTCTGGATGTGAAAGATTCTCTGGTGCTATTTCAAGCAAGAACAGAGAAGTTCTCCATGATGCCCTGGGCCAATATTTATCCCTCAGCCAATGTTGGAAAATAAAACAGCTTGTCTGGGCATTATTAGTTTGCGGTTTGTGGGAGCTTGCTGTGCACAAATTAAAGGACATTCCCTACAGGTAACAGTT